>NC_086322.1:274689168-274989168 GCF_036172605.1 Pelobates fuscus
TTAGCATTTTTTTTTAAATAAAATGACAAGTCTAATGACTCGATTTAAAATTGTACGGTGAAAGATAATGTGCAAGTTCCATTCCTGTTCTTGGCTCCCAATGAATGAATCAAAAACGTACATGATTAATAAATTCCGTTCTTGCTAAAACAAACACATCTTGACATTTCATGTTTGCTTTTTTATTTGTTTTACAAATTTATGCAGGAGCTGAGATATAATCTCTATTGTACTATCTTTTGCATTGCATGTACAAAGCTTTTGCTTCCTACTGTGATATAAACAATTGCATCTGTTATGTACAGGAAACAAAAGTTAATTGGCTTTTCATTTTAATTATGCTTAAAACATAATCTTAAATTGTTTCCATATTTTTCTTTCTGATTGGATCATGGCTATTGATAACTCTTGTGGAGCGTCATGACGTAGCACGCATGTACGTTCTGCCGGAGGGAGATGCTGGGTGAACCTGGGACGCACGGGCTTTTGCTCTGATGCTGGGAGCATTATGTTTACAGAGGACCGCTTAACATTGATCGTCGGATCGGCTAAAATTGAGTGCTGAACGCTGTCCATCTGAAGGTCACCTGCAGGACACTGCAGGACATTGTACATTGAATGACTACAGGTCACTTGCTAATATATATTGAAGGGATAACTGGATACCACCAGTAGAAGCACTTCACACATCTTACCAAGTGGTAAAGGTGAGGGTCGGTTTCCGACAATAATCTAATACTGCGGGCGGGTCATCCTAACTTCCTAATAGTATATTGTGCCAATCTGGAAGGCAATCATAAAAAAGGGGTGTAGGTATCGTTTAGTCGAAAAATCTCAAATTTTAATATGTTCATTCAGAAAGTGACCCGAACGTCAGATTTCTGCTCCAAATTGCTAAGATAAATGACACGATATTCACTCTGGTGAATATATATGCTCCGAATGACTTCTCATTGGGTTTCCTGGAAGATTGTATTTCCAAAATTGAAAAGGTCAAGTGTGGAAACTCAATTATTGCTGGTGATTTTAATTGTGTTCCCAACTTAAAACTAGACAAAAACAACAATAAAGACTGGGATCCAAAAATGAAGACTTCCCAGGTTTAAGAGACTATTTATTTTTCCCATGTCCATCAGTCATACTCCCGTATAGATTTTTTTTAGTTAGACCCGATCTTTTGGATTCAGTTGTTGAATCCAGGATTGGTTCAATTATCGTGTCAGACCATGCCCCAATAGTTCTAACACTTAAACCCCAAAATTGTTTTAAAATTAGAAACAGATGGACACTGTGAAGAAAATAGCATGCCATTCGGGACTTTTTATGTTTTATTGCTTCGGTAGCTGTAACTACCGAACACCGACCACCCTCCTGGCTCATTATTGTCAAAGGAAAACCGTCAATTAAGCGTTCTCCCTGTGTGGCCGCCGTTCATATAGCCGAACGCCACGTGCGAGAGAAAACGGTGGCCATCTTGTTTGCATGAAAGGAGGCAGCGGGACTTGGTTGTAGAGTGTCTGGAACTAAAATCGGACACTTGACTTCCTGAACACCGGTCAAAGTATACGAACACCTGCTTCCCTTTACCAAACAGCTAGGAGAGCGGTGTTTGGTAGTTTGGTTCCCACGAACAAGGGGAACAATCACTACTATGAGCCGGGGGTATCCGTTCGTGTATTCTTTTGTTTTGTGACTTTTCCGAAATAGACCGACCGTACAGCCTAAACTCATGGAACTATTTCTGGGCAGGAGCCTTGTGTGCGGTCGGTAAAATGGGACTTCCATAAAATTCGAAAAACCCTGAACTGATCTGGGTGATTTTTGGATATGACATTTATGGGAATATGATGTGCTTTAGGGTACTTTCTAAGTTTTGGGGAAAATATGTTTTTACTGCCTGAAGGTAATTGCGTTATTAATCTAGCTGTCTCAATTATCTCACAGGCAGACGGGAGGGAATTATCTGTTTGTATTGGGAGCGTCACACTTTGTTACTATATTGTCATTGGTTGTAAACTTTGCGTCCCTGTTCCCCACAAGGTCCAGGTGGGAGTGTCCCTTGCATGGGGACTTGCATAAAAGCCAGTGTGGCGCATAAAAGCCAGTGTGGCACCATTAACCCCCTAAGGACACATGACATGTGTGACATGTCATGATTCCCTTTTATTCCAGAAGTTTGGTCCTTAAGGGGTTAAACTTGATTCCTGTTGTACCCTTCATGAAGTCTAGGCTCATGTTTGGGTAACTGTCTACTTGCTGGGGTAAAAACTACTGGGTAGCTGCATTTGTCTGAAACTATTCATATCTACACCCGAACTGCAGCTATAATCACTCAGGCTCAGCAGTTCGGGAGGAGTAGGCGACCAGGGTATCTACCATACCAGTGTTCGTAACAGACACTAAACGAAAAGCTATTATTATTAGATAAGGTAAACTCTGAATTAGCTACAGAACTTGACTACTTTGTTAAAACCAATGATAATGGGGAGGTTTCTACATCCACAGTTTGGTGAACTTTAAAAAGCTTTGCCAGAGGGGTTGTAATAAAAGCAGGGTCGAGACAAAAGAAAAATAATGATGAAAATATTTCTAATCTATATATTAAGTTGGCCAAACAAGAAAGACTAAATAAGGCTTAAATAACCAAAACTATTACAAACAAAATCTTACCTCTGAAACAAGCCATGAATAAAATAAATCTTGGATGAGGTGAATAAATCTATTATATTTCTTAAACAAAAATGGTATCACAATAACAATAAAGTAAGTAAAGTGCTTACGAATAATTTGAAAAACACTTCTATGGATAAAGCTATCAAAAAAATAATAGTAGGGGATGAGTGCTGTTTAAGCCCTAAGGAAATAGCCCAGGCTTTTGTAGATATGTATACTGCTTTATATAATTTACCAGATCCCAGGGTTACAAATTAAGAAATGGATGAATTTCTGAATAAATTGTCTATCCCGGTCATACCTCTAGTAAAACTTAATGAATTGAATGCACCCATAACCACTACAGAAATAATTAATTCCATAAAAAACCTTAAATCTAATAAAGCTCCAGGACTGGATGGCTTTTCAGCGAGGTTGTATAAAACATTTGCGCACATCTTGGGCCCTATATTATAGAAAGTATTCCATGAAGTTTCTTCTAAAAATCCCTTCCCTAAGGAGATGTTGTTAGCCTCTATTATTCCGATTCCTAAATTAGGTAAGGATTCAACAAATACATTAAACTATAGACCAATCTCCTTAATAAACCTAGATTTTAAAATGTATTCCCATATCTTAGCTAAAGAATGAAATTGGTTATTCCAGATTTAATATCGGTCGATCAGTCTGGCTACATCATGGACAGAGGTACAACGGACAACATACGTGGAATACTTAATTTCATAATTAAGAGTAATCTTGTGAACTCAGAAATGGTTATTTTGGTTATTTTACCCCTCAATGCTGAAAAAGCATTCGATAGAGTCAATTGGAGATTTTTAGAAAGAGTATTAAATAAATTCGGTTTTGTAGGTCCTTTTAAAGATAAAATCATGTAATTATATACTGACCCCTCTGCGAAATTATAAATCCATTTTTTTAATAACCTTCATTTTCCATAAAAAAATGGTACGAGGCAGGGCTGTCCATTTGCTCCATTATTATATGTACTATCTATTGAGCCACTGGCTATTCTTATTAGAGAATCAAAACAATTGAGCGAGATTACGAAATATCCATATTTGCTGATGATGTGCTTCTGTCCCTGATAAAACCCTTAATTGCTATTCCAGAGGTGTTCAAAGTAAATGAAATATTTGGGAAAATTTCAAACTATAAAATAAATATAAAGAAAACTCAAATTCTGGCTCTAAACATATCAGAGGTAGAACTATCCACTCTTAAATCTAAATTTCAGTTAAATTAGAACTTGGAGTATATTTAATATTTAGTAATTAAATTATCCTTTAATATTCAGGATATTATACACAAGAACTACGGGGATAATTATACCTTAATTGATAAGCAATTTAATAAATGGAGTAAAATTAAGATTTCGTGGCTTGGACGTTTAAATATAGTCAACGCTTATTCCAATTTTTTTATATTTATTTAGGTCTTTACCTTTTAGCCTAGGCAAGGATAAGATTTTTCAATTCCAAAGATTATTTTAAAACTTTATTTGGGCAAATAAATGTCCAAGAATTTCTCAGAAGATCCTACAAAACAAATCTGATAAAGGTGGTATTTTATTTCCGGATATCGCAAAGTTACATCAAACGTACCTAATCGCGAATGTAATGATATGGAATAAATTAAATATTCAAAGAAATGCCTGGTTCCAGGTAGAGCAAGAAAACTATCCATATGTCAATTTAAATACTGTATTCTGGTCAATTAACTTAGATGTAAGGAAACAAGAAATTTTTTAAATACTTTGATTATGGGCATGCTAGAAGTTTTAAAAATGTTGAAAATTAAACTTAATCTTACAGATTCGATTCTTATACAAGCCCCATTTGAAACTTTGCATTATGACATGATCAATATGGATCTATGCAATTGGAGATTATGAGGGATAAATAAATATGCATATCTTTTTGATAATAAAAATGTATTAGTTTCCCGGGTTTACAAGATAAATATAATATACCCTATAGCGAAACTTGTTACCTAAGAATCAAACATTATCTAAACTCAAAGCAGGTTATATTTGAACACCCTATCTTTGATTATTTAGAAAGAGTAGGTATAAAGGGCTTAATATCCTGATCCTCTAAACTTACACAAGGAGGGGAAGACGTGGAAAAAATACTACATAAACTGTATGAAGCTTATTCACCTATATGCTGGAGATGCCATAAAGAGACTGGTACAATATTTCCCATTTGGTTTACCTGTGAGATATTGAATGATATTATGATGTGTATATCTTCTCTGATTTTAGACTTAACTCAAGAGATAATAATTCTCTCACACCTTCGCTATTTGCGGCCGACACAGCTCACACATGGCTGGCCGAGATTTTAAAAAAAAAAAAGTAGAAGTGTGGCGGGAGCGGAGCTTACAGTGCGGTGGAGCGGAGCTTCCCGTGCGGCAGGGGCGGAGCATTCCATGTGGCAGGGGTGGAGCTAAAAGTGCCGGATAACTGCTGCAGGGAAAGCAGGAAGGAGTCCCTGCTTCCCCAACAAACAGTTTCCAGGAACTGCACTGCCTCCACAATGAACAGAGGTAACTATGTGTGATTGCCAGTGTGAGTGTGTGTGTATGACTGTCTGTGTGTGTGTGTGTGTGTGTGTGTATGACTGCCTGTGTCTGTGTGTGTATGACTGCCTGTGTGTGTGTGTGTCTGTGTGTGTTACTGTCTGTCTGTGTGTCTGTGTGTGTGTGTGTGTGTAGGATTGCCTGCCTGTGTCTGTGTGTGTGTGTGTGTGTGTGTGTATGACTGCCTGTGTCTGTGTGTGTATGACTGCCTCTGTGTGTGTGTGTGTGTGTGTGTGTGTCTGTGTGTGTCACTGTGTGTGTGTGTATGACTGCCTGCCTGTGTCTGTGTGTGTGTGTGTATGACTGCCTGTGTCTGTGTGTGTATGACTGCCTGTGTGTGTGTCTGTGTGTGTGACTGTTTGCCTGTGTGTCTGTGTGTGTGTATGACTGCCTGTGTGTGTGTGTGTCTGTGTGTGTGACTGTCTGCCAGTGTGTGTGTATGTGTCTGTGTGTGTGACTGTCTGCCAGTGTGTGTGTGTGTGTGTGTGTGTGTGTGTGTGTGTGACTGTCTGCCTGTGTGTGTGACTGTTTGCGTGTATATGACTGTATGCTTGTGTGTGTTTGTGTGTGTGTGTGTGTGTATGACTGCCTGTGTATGTGTGTGTATGACTGTGTGTGTGACTGTCTGCCTGTGTGTCTGTGTCTGTGTGTATGACTGCCTGTGTGTGTGTGTGTGTGTGTCTGTGTGTGTGTGTGTGTGTGTGTGTGTGTGTGTGTGTGTGTGTGACTGCCTGTGTCTGTGTGTGTGACTGTCTGCCTGTGTGTGTGTGTGTGTGTGTATGTGTATGTGTATGTGTGTGTGTGTGTGTGTGTGTGTGACTGTCTGCCTGTGTGCAGAATGCTTGGTTGTATAGGGAGAGGTATTAGCAGTAGAAAGAGGGAAGTGCTCATGCCATTGTACAGAACACTGGTGAGACCTCACTTGGAGTACTGTACACAGTACTGGAGACCCTATCTTCAGAAGGATATTGATACCTTAGAGAGAGTTCAGAGATGGGCTACTAAACTGGTTCATGGATTGCAGGATAAAACTTACCAGGAAAGGTTAAAGGATCTTAACATGTATAGCTTGGAGGAAAGACGAGACAGATATGATAGAAACATTTAAATACATAAAGGGAATCAACACAGTAAAGGAGGAGACTATATTTAAAAGAAGAAAAACTACCACAACAAGAGGACATAGTCTTAAATTAGAGGGACAAAGGTTTAAAAATAATATCAGGAAGTATTACTTTACTGAGAGGGTAGTGGATGCATGGAATAGCCTTCCAGCTGAAGTGGTAGAGGTTAACACAGTAAAGGAGTTTAAGCATGCGTGGGATAGGCATAAGGCTATCCTAACTATAAGATAAGGCCAGGGACTAATGAAAGTATTTAGAAAACTGGGCAGACTAGATGGGCCGAATGGTTCTTATCTGCCGTCACATTCTATGTTTCTATGTTTCTATGTGTGTGTGTGTGTGTTTGTGTGTGTGCGTGACTGTCTGTCTGCCTGTGTGTGTGACTGTCTGCCTGTGTGTGTGTGTGTGTGTTTGTGTGTGTGTGTGTGTGTGACTGTCTGCCTGTGTGTGTGTTTGTTTGGCTGTCTGTCTGTGTGTGTGCATGTCTTCCTGTGTGTGTATGGCCATCTTCCTGTGTGTGTATGGCAGTCTGACTCTGTGTGTGTGTGTGTGTGGCTGTCTGCCTGTGTGTGTGTATGTGTGTGGCTGTCTGCATGTGTGTGTGACTGCATGTATGTATGTGTGTGTAAGACTGTATGTGTGTGTAAAACTGTATATGTGGCTGTGTGTGTGGGTGGATGTCTGCCTGTGTGTGTGTGTGTGTGGCTGTCTGCCTGTAATTGTGTGTGAGTGTGTTTATCTACCTGTAACTGTGTATGTGTTTTACTGCCTGTACCTGTGTGTTTCTCCCTGATCCTGTGTATGTGACTATCTGCATGCGACTGTGTGCATGTGGTGGATTTGACCGTGTATATGTATTACTGTGTGCATCTGACTGTGGGACTGTGTGACTGTGTGCACATAACTCTGCAAAAATATACACCTGCATTCACACACAGACCTAAATGCATGTTTTTATTTGAATTAAATAACCATCACACACAGCCAATAAACCCAGCACAAATATCACATACAACCAGGGCTCGAGTCCAGCAGGAACGCATGGGAACGGCGTTCCTGCACTTTTTCCAAAGCAGGAACGCCGTTCCCGTTACCAGTCCTGAAGGACCTGCCCTGCTACCTGCACACAGGGGCCATTACACGCTGTGTTCCCTCTCCAGCTCTAGCTCTCAAGAGACCCACGGCTGTCAGAGCGTTGCCACGGGTTACCATCGCAACGCTCCGCACAGGCGAGTCTCACGAGAGTTAGAGCTGGAGAGGGAACACAGCGTGTGATGGCCAGTGTGTGCAGCGGCTGCCTCCCTCCACCGGACCACCAGGCGATCTCCACCCTCCCTGACAAGGTAAGAAGCAGGGAGGGGGGAATAAAATAAAATAATATAAACACATAAAGTAAAAAAAAATGCTATCATCCAGCGCACACACACACACACATCTTCCAGCACACACACACCATCCAGCACACACACACACATCATCCAGCACACACACACACATCATCCAGCACACACACACACACACACATCATCCAGCACACACACACATCATCCAGCACACACACACATCGTCCAGCACATACACACACCATCCAACACACACACATCATCATCCAACACACACATATCACCCAGCACACACACACACATCATCCAGCACACACACACACACACATCATCATCCAGCACACACACACACACATCATCCAGCACACACACACACCATCCAGCGCACACACACACCATCCAACACACACACATCATCCAGCACACACATCATCCAACACACACACACACACATAATCTAACACACACACACATCATCCAACACACACACACACACACATCATCCAGCACACACACACACACATCATCCAGCACACACACACACATAATCCAGCAAACACACACACACATCCAGTGCACGCACACACATCATCCAGCACACACACATCTTCCAGCACACACACATCTTCCAGCACACACACATCTTCCAGCACACACACTTCATCCAGCACACACACACTGCATTCATTACACGCAATCTGCACTTACTACAAACACACTACATTCATTATACACACTCTGCACTCATTACAAACACACTACATTCACTATACACACTCTGCATCCATTATACATACTCTGCACTCACTACAAACACACTACATTTACTACACACTACATTCATTATACACACTCTGCACTCACTACAAACACACTACATTCACTATATACACTGCACTCACTACACACTGCATTCACTATACACACTCTGCATTAAATACAAACACACTACATACACTGCATTAATTATACACAATCTGCACTCACTACAAACACACTGCATTCATTATACACACTCTGCACTCACTACAATCACTGCATTCATTATACACACTACATTCATTGTACACACTGCACTCACTACAAACACACTACATTCATTATACACACTCTTCACTCACTACAAACACATTACATTCACTATACACACTCTGCACTCACTACAAACACACTACATTCACTATACACACTCTGCACTCACTACAAACACACTACATTCATTATACACACTGCACTCACTAGACACACTACATTCATTATATACATTCTGCACTCACTACAAACACACTACATTTATTATACACACTTTGCACACACTACAAACACACTGCATTCATTATACACACTCTGCACTCACTGCAAACACACTGCATCCATTATACACACTCTGCACTCACTACAAACACACTACATTCATTATACACACTGCACTCACTACAAACACACTACATTCATTATACACACTCTGCACTCACTACAAACACTACATTTATTATACAGACTACACTCACTAAAAACACACTACATTCATTATACACACCCTGCACTGCACTATATGCACAGGAGTGTAATTTTTTTTAAGGGGGGGTGGGAATCATGGGTGAGTTCCCACACTTTTTTCTCCAGCACTTGACCCCTGCATACAACCAATACACGCATATCACACACAGTTAATACACCCAATACAAATATCACACACAGCCAACACATAGCATACATATCACACACAGTCATCGCACCTATCACATACACAGACAACACAAACATTACATCATACATGGATGACAGGGGGGCGCTGTGAAGATTTTTTGCACAGGGCGCCTAAAGGCCTAAGGCCGGCCCTGAACAGACAGAGTTTGTAAATAACTTTGTCTCACAGGTTGTGTAAAGAAGGTTTTAAAAACATCAGAACATGTGTGAGGTTGGATTCCACTACACAGTTACAGTATGTTCTGTGACAAAATTCTGATTAGTTTAGAAAGCGCCACAGGACCTCCACCTTGAACTCCACCTCAAATGTTAAGTAGGTCCTTCTCTATACTAGGGGTAGGCAACCTTCTGCACTCCAGATGTTGTGGACTGCATCTCCCATAATGCTCTTTCAGCCATAATGTTGGCTAAACATCAGGGGAGATGTGGTCCATAACATCTGGAGTGCCAAAGTGTAGGGGATAAAGTGTGTGTATAGGGGATGCAGCAACACAGCAATGTGATGTCAGTGTAACCCGGATAAAATGTTTCCTGCTGTGATTTCTGGTGCATACCTCTTCCTACTAGGATAGATGTCATTGTCACATCTTGAGGTGTCAGAACTCCAGATGCTATGTCCCCACCTTCCTAAAGGAACACTACAGAGTTAGGAATACAAATGTTTAGTCCTAAGACTATAGTGCCCTGGTAGCCCTTTAGGTTACGGGCACCCACCTAAAGAGACTTTTATTTCATTTTCTCCCTCGCAGCTCAAGTCTCTCCAGCTGGCCCCACTTCCTTGTAAGAGAGCACCTAGTTTGACGGACTCAGCCAACACAATGCTTTCCCTTACCAAAACTCCATGCTGCACCAATCAGATGCTCTCTGTCATACTTTAGCGAATAACTCTCCCTATTACTGGGTCTGATTGTGAGACTGTCTGATTGAAATAACATAGCTTTACTTTGCTATTTTGGCAGAAGCCCCTCTAGTGGCTGTCTGAGTGACAGCCTCTAAGGGTATTGTGGCGGAACCTGCCTCGCCACTGGGCATTGGAGGGGCCTGGCTGCCTGCCTCCTACCTGCTGACAATGGCCCCTGGAAAATTGGTACGTTTGAACTATATTTGGGCATGTTGTATTTTGTATTGCTGCTGCTGGCCCTTTTAGAATCATCCGTGGACATATTGGGACTTTTGGGAATAATGTCCCTTTAAGACTTTGTAGCATATTGCAGTAATACTGTCTTAATTATATATGTATGTTATTATGTGTTCGGTTAAATTGTATTCATGTATGCAGCATTCATCTGATTGTTCGGTAGAATCACTCCATTCATTATATTGAGTGAAACTACCGAACAACCAGACCACCCAGGAATAAGTGTGCCTCCAATTACCGTTTGCAACAATGTTGCAAATGGGTAATTGGCGATCTATGTAATGTGTTCTTTGTCCTCTGGGTTGCCGCCATTCGGGACACAAACACGTGGCGGCGGCCATCTTAAACTCCCGAACAGCGGTGTTTTGCCGTCGAGTGTCTGGAACAAAAATCGGACACTCGACTAGGCAAACACCGCTGAGACCTCCAGACTTCCAGTAATTTGTGTAGAATCTACCGAATGGCCCGCCATTCGGTAGAAAGAACCCCTTGAACAGGCTCTATAACCCAGGCAATTCGTGTGTTTTCATTCCCTTTCTGTGACCGACTGCAGGGTCAAAATACATGGAACTATTTTCGGATACTTTTGCCATGCGGTCGGTCAAAACTTTAACCCTCCATAATTCCCGAACCCCTGGTCCGATCTGGGTGATCTTTGAATATGTGTCTCACCCAGATCAGGGCTACCAGGGGATGTAACATTTAAAGGGGTAACCCTATGTTTAGGGGTACATTCAGAAACCCAGGGAATTTGTGTCTGGAATAATGGGATTATGTGTCACACTAAGAGGAGGAGATGTGTGGGAGGTAACTGGTACATTATTGGCTGTGGTACTAATTCTTGTGGATCCCTCCCTTGCATGGGAGAATGTCTTAAAAGGAGGTTGTGTGAATAAATCTGGAGTTCCTGTTTTAACCCTCAAAGTGAAGTGTCGTCTCATTCTTGGGGGAGGATTTATTGTATGCTGTTCCAGTTTGACTGCTAGGAGTGTAAACCTATTCGTATGGTTTCCTATTCAACTGTCTACAGCATTCAGAGGCTTGAGAGGATTCCTATGCTTCTCAAATTCGGTGGTTGTGGTGTCTGCTGCAGTGCTTGAAGTCCTCAGGATGCGCTGGGAGCATCCTTTAATGGAGGTACCCAGTCGGGGTGCCAGGCGATCCGTTACAGGTATTTTAACCCTATAATGAAAACATTGCCGTTCTGCAGAGTTCAAACAGAAGGGATATTGCACCCATTCAGATGAAGTGGTCTGGGTACCTATAGTGAACATTTAGCTTGTGACAAAGTGCCCTTCGCCTCTTTGTCCTGGAGAGGTCTGCTTGCCTGCCTCCTCCCCTGCGACTATGGCCCCTGGGAGAGAGTACCCTCTTAAACCAGCATTTGGGCTTATGGACTTTTATTGGACTGTGTATGGCCCTTTAACCCCTTAAGGACACATGACATGTGTGACATGTCATGATTCCCTTTTATTCCAGAAATTTGGTCTGTAAGGGGTTAAGAACCGTCTGTGGGCACATTGTGACTTTGGTGAACAATGCCCCTTTAAGACTATGGCCCCTGGAAGATATTGCCTGTTAAAGACTATTTTAGCAGATTGGATTTTAAAAGACTCTTGCTGCCCCTTTAAATTGTATTGGAGCAGTTCTGCAGCTTTAAATTGGCACTTCGGATGCAGCCGAAGTGCCGAAGTAGTCGAAGTGGCCGCCATTCGACAAACGAACACGTGGCGGCGGCCATCTTTGTTCATTCGAACAAGGTCAGCAGTATGTGTAGCCAAATCCATGGAACTGAAACTGGCTACACATTTCAACGAACACCGCTGACCCTTACCTTCTCCTACACTAAACTTTCAGCTACAGAGACTAAGTCCCGTTCGGCAGTTTGAACTCACTGCTATACTAAGCTAAATGCACGAACGACCCCGTTCGTGAAATCGAATGGGACTTAGTCATTTTTCTGTGTAAAATATATGTATATGTATATGACTGTGTACACCTGTGACTTTACCTGTGTGTTGGAGTATGCGTCAGTGTGTCTGTGAGCATGTATCCCTATACGTTTGCTTTTGTTTGAGTGTGTGTATGTTCTGTCATTGCTCATCCTCTTAATCTGTTTCTGGTTTCTTTGTATGTTACCCTTGCTGTTTTATCTCCCAACTACACTTTTTTAATACACTTTTTTAATAAAGAGGACACTTCTTAGAGAGGGGTCTGATGAGAGGTCAAGGACAGGACTGGAGTACATCATGTTTTCAGTTGGACTCAAACCCCTATCTGTCTCTCCACTCCCCCTAAAGCACTTATTTGACTCCCCAGCCTCACTCACCCTTGTGTGTCTCTCCTGACCTCCCTCACCCCCTTTTGTCTCCAGCTCCCCTCCATGCCGTCCCGGCCCCGGCCCATTACCAGGATTAAAGGGTACTTTGGAGCTCAGATTGACAGGCACTGTAAGTGGCCATAGAGGCAGGATATAACATTCAGTCCTATCCCTCTGCCAGACAGCATACAAACAGTGCATGGGCTTCCCAGCATACAACCACAGGACAAGAGACACGGAAATTCTCACATACTGTCATTGCACTCAAGGACTGGATAGGGATGGCCGCTATTTCTTGTATATCATTAATGGGCTTTAACGGTCCTGCAGGCCTTATTTCGGACATCCCTGATATATAATATGCATAAAACAGAACTGGAAAATCCCATGCCGCAGTGTCACTCCTGTATTAATACTCCTCCATTATTAGAATTTGCCTGTTCGTCTGAGTTCGACTTAACTTTTATTGTTTTGTTGTTTTTTTTATTTTATCTATTCAGTGAATCCATTTCATCGTACATATTCAGGACATTTTAGCTGTCAATCCTATGCTTAAGCTATGTCTAATGCTCCTTTAAATCTCTCTCTCTCTCTCTGAGAGCAGAGCGTATGTGACAGGTGTACGATGCAAAGAACACAAGTTTTAACTTGCCGCACGTCTATTAAAATACCACAATAGTCTAATGTACCTGTCACTGGAAAAGATAAGTGGGTTTCTTCTGTCTTATTACATCTGTACTTTAAAACTATTTTCTAATCTTTAAGTTGATAGCATTATTTCAGCAGGGTCTATTTACTAAACAGTGAATTGCAGTAAACCGAAACGCAAAAAGCAACATCACTAGAACGCCAACATACATTATAAGGCAGGAAGCGCTACAAATGTTCATGGTCTACAACTACCAGAATTATTTGAATGAAATATATATCCAGAGAATATATGGGGGTTGTTGTTCAGCAACATCTGGGGGGGCCAGATTTTGAGATGCTTTTTTGAGTATTTCGGGACAGTCTAATGTGATCAAATACGGGGATTCCAAGTGCTTCTTTCCCAATCTCCTAGCTCGGGACGAGGGGATTACTTATAATAACTGAGTCTGGGTGGTCCACAATTCCTTTTTATATACATATTATCCACCACCACCTTGGCCTTTACTGTACTCCAAAATGTTTCCGTTCCAAAATAATTAAATAAACTTGTAAAAGTAAATATGTTTATACCAGCATCATTAAAAGGGTTATTTCACGTACCATGACAACTTCAGGGATTTTAGGTGCTCATGGTGCTCTGAGTCCGTACGTGCAGCGTTTCAATTTGAAATGCTGTACATGCAGAGATATAGCGCGCTCCTGCTGAAGGTGTAACGCCACCTCTGGGACCAGTTGCAACGTAAGCCAGTACTCACTGAGAATTCAGCGCTGACTAATGTCAATTCTGTACATATTGGCTGTTTTTCGTTAGCGTGCTGGCAACAAACGACCAATGGCAGTACTGCTTCCATGATTTTTAAGACTATTCCCAATTACCCCTATATTTAATAAATATGTATTTGCACTGTATGAAAAATGTTATTAAAAAATTAAATACACAACTTTTTATCCTGCAACTAGATATCCCCATCTTAGCTCTCTGTCATTTATTTATTTATTTTTTTTAACAAACTGTATCATTTGCACCTCGCTGTCAGCATAAATAAAGCACACATGGAAGAGGAGATATGAAATACTGTTTAAAAAAAAAAAAAAAAAAAAAAAAACAGCACATCATACAAAAAAGTTAACCTAAGTTATAGGAAATTTGCTACATTTTATTCAGTGGTGTAAAATCCAGAAAAGGGACAGTTCCTCTTTAATTATATTATTATATCTCTGCCCAAAGAGTGAGGAAGAACATGCAATTATGCTGGCTGAATTCACTTAATAGTTTGCTGTTGATAAAAAGCCAGATTGCTAAAATGTCAATAACAGTTCAGCTAAAGTTTCAACAAAGCCAAATGTAAATGGATTGAGAATGCAATTTAGTGAACAACAGCCAATTTGTAAATCATATTACATTTAGTGATTAGGTTTTATATTTTTGTTTTGTTGTTTTGTTTAGTTGTTCTCGTTTGTGTTTTTTTTTTATAAATGTGTACCATTGTGCACACATTTTCCCATTTATATGTACATAATTCTCTATAAATTACCAATGACATCTCTATTAAAGGAACACTATAGTCCCCTAAATTACTTTAGCTAAATAAAGCAGTTTTAGTGTATAGATCATTCCCTGCAATTTCACTGCTCAATTCACTGTCATTTAGGAGTTAAATCACTTTGTTTCTGTTTATGCAGCCCTAGCCAACACCTCCCCTGACTATGATTGACAGAGCCTGCATGAAAAAAAAACTGGTTTCACTTTCAAACAGATGTAATTTACCTTAAATAATTGTATCTCAATCTCTAAATTGAACTTTAATCACATACAGGAGGCTCTTGCAGGGTCTAGCAAGCTATTAACATAGTAAGGGATAAGAACATCTTAAATAAACATAACTTGCAATAAAGAAAGCCTAAATAGGGCTCTCTTTGCAGGAAGTGTTTATGGAAGGCTGTGCAAGTCACATTCAGGGAGGCGTGACTAGGGTTCATAAACAAAGGGATTTAACTCCTAAATGGCAGAGGATTGAGCAGTGTGGCTGCAGGGGCATGTTCTATACCCCAAAACTGCTTCATTAAGCTAAAGTTGTTCAGGTGACTATAGTGTCTCTTTAAGTAGCAAAATTATGTTGTTTTTTTATTTCTCCTCCATCAACAGAATGCAAAACACAGGGACAAATATTCCTCTGTCAACAGAGGTACATCAAATTCAGAACATCAAATCTCCATACATTCATACAAACATTGGCAATAAAGTGGGTTGGAAGAGCTCTGGCCTTTAAACATGGCACTATCATAGGATGTCATAACTCTTTGAAATATATGCCCTACTAAATCAGCTCCTACCAACTGTAAGTGCTATTTCTGTGAAGTGGAAGCATCTTGGAGCACAAACATCTCAGCCACGTAGTGGTAGACCATGTATACTCAAAGAGTGCTGAGTTTTTTCGGTGGCTTGTAAAACTTACCTATTATCTGATGCTTAAAACACTACAGAGTTCCAAACTGCATTAACAAGCATAAACTGTGCATTGGGAGCTTCATTCAATGGGTTTCCATAGTCGAGTAGCTGTACAAAAGCCTCACATCAGCCGGTAGAATGCCAGACGTTAGTTGGACTGATGTAACGCATGCCACCACTGCACTCTGGAGCAGTGCCCCGACCTCTAATGTCTGTCATCTGCATGCAGTGCTCACTGACAACAGATGTATCATTTGAACAGAATTGACATTAGACAATCCGTAGCAGAGTTTCTGGATGCCTAAGTCACGTGTGTCTAGATTGTAACTAGCCCCCGGCACACAAGTGCAAAATCTACCACCGTCACCACTTCTAAGCCAAAAGTGGTCATCATGGTCAAAGAAACCCATTAGAGATTTTATTTGGATTTGACTGTGTAGACTTTCCTTCTTTCAAATCATTATAGTAGACCTTTGATTTATCTCACTTTCTCATTTGTAAATTCTAAATGTCACGTTCTTTATTCTTCCCTAATTGGCTTTTTTTTGTTAAGTCACATTTAAACCACAGTTTTAATTTGCTATGTTTATAATTATTCCTCAGATACACATGCAGAAAAAATGACTTTTGCAACGTTAAAAAAAGAAAACAGCAATTTATTTTTATATAAAATAAAAGACTACATGTATTGTATCCTCTGTGTGAATTATTCTCTAATGCAAACGTATAGCTTAATACCTCCGACATAAAATATATCATCAATGACTTGTTACTGCCTGTTTGTTAGTGTATGTGTGTATTAATATGTGTGCATCTGTTTTTAGCTTTCTGTTTATTTTGTTTGTTTGCCAATCACTCTACAACCCAACTATCCCTAAGATCAGGCTCAAACTGTCCTGATATCCTGTGAGTGTACTATATTGGCATGTCACTTATAGTCTAAAGGACTATGTTTTTTTGTTTGTTTGTATCATAATTTTAGGTTTGCTGCTGTATCCCAATTTTCTTTCCATATCCCTAAGATTTGTCTTACTCGTATGTTTACATTTTTAGTTATTACCTCATTTAGACAGACGCCCAATTTAAATGTTGGTTTTATAGCAAGCACATACCAAATATATCTTGTCATGAACTCTTGCTAAGATTTTGACATATATCTTAAGCAGTCAACTCATAGCATATTATAGAAGTGGGGCTAGGGGGAGTTTTTTGTAGGGAGCTGTTGGGTTATAAAAAAGATCTGATTCGTAGTTGGCAGAGAAAAGATATGAGAAATCAGAGGAGAAATGTTGGAGTTGTATGTGATCAATCTGGAATCAAAGGTAAGAAAGGGAGAGTATCAGAAAAAACAACAATGGTGATTAAATTGTGGCAATATAGCTATACGATGTAAGCAGGGTCTACCTGATCGTAAAGGTAATGTTGCAACCCTTTCTTCAAGTGATATACGAGTGGGAGGTGTTTAATAGAAAGAAGAAGAAAAAACGATGAAATATAAGAAGAGTGAGTCCCAGAAAATGAAAGCCATGAGCCACAAAATGACATTTAGAGGGTCCTGAATGAGTGCTGGATCTAGATAACAAGAATATACCTCACCATCATAATACATTTGATACTTTAAAGTAGGGGTGCCCAAAAGGTAGATCCTCAGATGTTGTAGAACTACAACTCCCATGCTGCTTTGCGTGTGTTTATAATGACAAAGCATCATGGGAACTGCTGTTTTAAAACATCTCGGGATCTCCCTTTTGGGCATGCCTACTTTAAAGGAATACGGCTTAATGTAGTGGTTCTGGCGTCTATAGCATGTCCTTGCAGTGTTAGCACAGTAAACACTGCCTATGGGAAAGCATTGGATTGACTGAGATTGTCAAGATTGATGATCTCAGCTATGGAGGCAGGGCCACAGGGCCAGTCATGGTGAGACCCAACACTATGTGGGTGAAAAGATGAGTAAAATCACCTCTTTACTGCACAGAAAAGGGGCCAGCCCCTTAAACAACCACTGTGGTATTATAGTGTCAGGAATACATGTGTTCCTGACACTATAGTGTTCCTTTAACAAATGAAAATGGTCATTCTGAAGATGTGCCGTGATTCACATAAAAAGATGGGGTCTAGGCCTAAGAATTTTTCAAAAGAGGAAGATAAAGTTAAAGACAATGATTTTTTTTAGAAACAAGAGGGTCGAAGGACCATGTGATAGAAAATCAACAAATTACCTATTGTTTTGGAAAAAGTTTACAACTCAGAAAAAGCGAGTTTTAAATTTAGATAAAGCCAAGGAAGAGAAAATATAAAGAACGAATGCAATTTGGAGTTCCGAAAATGAACTGAAACATTGGCTATTGTTGGATTAATGTTATAATAAAGAAGACTCTATTTCAAGACCCATATGCATGTACTATATATATACACACACGTGCCTATTTTTAGATCTGAATGTACTTTATTTGTATCATAAAATCACATGATTCATGATTTTGGATGTTTATCAACAGATGAAATTGTTCTGAGGCTTTTTCAAAATTTAGGCCAAACATAACCAAATTAGCAAAAAAGTCAGTTCTGTTTCCAGTTTGGCTCTTTTAACCATGAAAATAAAATTCACTTTTTAATTCCTGGCAATCCTCGTTTCAGTGGATAACCCTGATAGCGTTGATAGGAATGATATGGGGTTTACCTGCAAAGCATGCAAAAGATGTATCTCCCATAGGCCATACAGCATTTCTCCGATAGATGCCCAAGTTTGCACCTGTCTGCCTAAGGCATCATGGGAATTCACATCATGCAAACTTGCTGCAACTCAGAAGTGCAGTGGGGGCAAGTACATTGTTTTACTAACCTCTTCTGCTCTATGCACCCCAGGAAATGCTGAAAAAGCATTTACTAGGCAACTTTCGGCACTCCAGACATGTGGACTACATCTCCCTGGATGCTTTGCCAGCATTATGGTTGTAAGGACATTATGGGAGATGTAGTCCACAACATCTGGAGTGCCGAAGCCTGCCTATACCTGTACTAAGGTGAAGGAACAAGGAACTGTCACTTTTTTAGAAGTGGCATTTCCAATGTAAAAAATTTATTTTGAGCCAAAGGACCATTTTTGTGAATCTTTTTAATGTATTTTTTTTAATGAGAAAAAACATTTATTTAACATTTTAAATGCAGACAATGCAGCACAGTGATACATACAGCAAACGAAAAATTCTGATGACAAAGAACACACTGTACATGGGGATGTAAATATGCAATACGCATCACAGGCAAAAAAGACTGTCCTGAGTTATGTTATGTCAGAAACTGAAATTAAAATGTGAAAATGGGGCAAAAGTCATGGACTCCGGTCTGGAGAAAAGCAAGAGTTAAGGGAATATAGTCTTTCTCTGAGGATATTTGTAGAATATATTAGAGGTTTATTTAAAAGTACTGTTAATGAGGAGTCTTGGTAGTACTGCAAGATGTTTGCCAAGTTCTGAAGAATTTGCCAAGGGGCAATTTAATCAAATGAACTCCCCAGCATTCGTGCATCTGAATTCCTTTAATTATTGTCTATTTTATTTTCATTAAATATTCATCCATTCGCAGCACGGTCATTTAAAAATAATGCTCAATTAAAAACAATTTAAATTAAACAAACCAATGTGTACTTTATTCTTAAAGGAACACTATAGTCACCAGAACAACTACAGCTTCATGTATTTTTTATGTTGTCTATAGCCTGTCCCTACAGTCTTTTTAATGTAAACACTGCCTTTTCAGTGCCTTTTAATGTAACGACTCTAGTGGCAGCAATTTGGACGGCCACTAGGGGACAACACTAGAGGTGCTTCCTGGGTCAGTGCTGTACAGTGTGCAGCACCTACGTTCAGCATCTCAACAAATTATCTCAGATTATCTAAGCCACGGAAACAGAGCGAGGCAGCAAGACCAGCTTGGCACTAGAAAATAAGGTTAATATTTCGGATCTTGTATGAAACATTGCAAGTTAAGATATGCTATATAAAATATAAACCCTATTACACGCTTAATATTTCTGCAAGGAATGAATACATTTATAAAACATTTATAAAAAAAAATAAATCATTTTTCATAATTTATTTTAAAAACAAAATATATATTTAAAAAAAAAATAGGGTTAAAACAGCTTACATAATCCACAGGAAAATTACCTACGTTATAAAAAAAATAACAAAAGAAATATTTAAACACCCAGGTTTCATAGCTACTGTGCAAACAGTGCTCAAAGAAACTGTGTACATCGCCTCACAGCAGGACAAGATCGCCTTACGTGTGTCATGTCATAGAGATGTTTATTCATAGTATGTCAGCATGTACAAGGTTATCACACTGGGTTACAAGAGGAAATGGCAGTGAAGTGTACAACTGTCAGACGGAACACGGCTGTAACAACGATGGAACCATTGCAAGCACGATGTAACTAAAAGAAAACAGAGGCTGGGGAGAAAGGTGGAATTAATCAGAAGGATTTAAAAAAGATCAAACGACTAAAAGACACGCTATAAATAAACACATATTTAAACATTTAGCCGCAACAATTTACATAAATTTAATAGGACTGAGAGTTCCTCGAAGCCTCGCGTTTTGGATATTTGATGAGAAGTACAAAACTTAAATATAATTTAAAAAACATTCTGTATAACAATAGTTATTAGACTTGTGCACAGCAAGATAATTCAGTTCCGCCGAACCCTTTTATCAGAAAATAAACCATTTTTCAGGACACCTGAATTTTGACCATACAGGGAGTGCAGAATTATTAGGCAAATGAGTATTTTGACCACATCATCCTCTTTATGCATGTTGTCTTACTCCAAGCTGTATAGGCTCGAAAGCCTACTACCAATTAAGCATATTAGGTGATGTGCATCTCTGTAATGAGAAGGGGTGTGGTCTAATGACATCAACACCCTATATCAGGTGTGCATAATTATTAGGCAACTTCCTTTCCTTTGGCAAAATGGGTCAAAAGAAGGACTTGACAGGCTCAGAAAAGTCAAAAACAGTGAGATATCTTGCAGAGGGATGCAGCACTCTTAAAATTGCAAAGCTTCTGAAGCGTGATCATCGAACAATCAAGGGTTTCATTCAAAATAGTCAACAGGGTCGCAAGAAGCGTGTGGAAAAACCAAGGCGCAAAATAACTGCCCATGAACTGAGAAAAGTCAAGCGTGCAGCTGCCAAGATGCCACTTGCCACCAGTTTGGCCATATTTCAGAGCTGCAACATCACTGGAGTGCCCAAAAGCACAAGGTGTGCAATACTCAGAGACATGGCCAAGGTAAGAAAGGCTGAAAGACGACCACCACTGAACAAGACACACAAGCTGAAACGTCAAGACTGGGCCAAGAAATATCTCAAGACTGATTTTTCTAAGGTTTTATGGACTGATGAAATGAGAGTGAGTCTTGATGGGCCAGATGGATGGGCCCGTGGCTGGATTGGTAAAGGGCAGAGAGCTCCAGTCCGACTCAGACGCCAGCAAGGTAGAGGTGGAGTACTGGTTTGGGCTGGTATCATCAAAGATGAGCTTGTGGGGCCTTTTCGGGTTGAGGATGGAGTCAAGCTCAACTCCCAGTCCTACTGCCAGTTTCTGGAAGACACCTTCTTCAAGCAGTGGTACAGGAAGAAGTCTGCATCCTTCAAGAAAAACATGATTTTCATGCAGGACAATGCTCCATCACACGCGTCCAAGTACTCCACAGCGTGGCTGGCAAGAAAGGGTATAAAAGAAGAAAATCTAATGACATGGCCTCCTTGTTCACCTGATCTGAACCCCATTGAGAACCTGTGGTCCATCATCAAATGTAAGATTTACAAGGAGGGAAAACAGTACACCTCTCTGAACAGTGTCTGGGAGGCTGTGGTTGCTTCTGCACGCAATGTTGATGGTGAACAGATCAAAACACTGACAGAATCCATGGATGGCAGGCTTTTGAGTGTCCTTGCAAAGAAAGGTGGCTATATTGGTCACTGATTTGTTTTTGTGTTTTTTTTGAATGTCAGAAATGTATATTTGTGAATGTTGAGATGTTATATTGGTTTCACTGGTAAAAATAAATAATTGAAATGGGTATATATTTGTTTTTTGTTAAGTTGCCTAATAATTATGCACAGTAATAGTCACCTGCACACACAGATATCCCCCTAAAATAGCTATAACTAAAAACAAACTAGAAACTACTTCAAAAAATATTCAGCTTTGATATTAATGAGTTTTTTGGGTTCATTGAGAACATGGTTGTTGTTCAATAATAAAATTAATCTTCAAAAATACAACTTGCCTAATAATTCTGCACTCCCTGTATGTCAGTTTGGCTCAGAATAATTTCAGTACTGAAAACCCGATTCAAAAATGAATCAGCCGATTTTGCTATACTCAAAAAAGGAGCCAATCAGTGCACTGCAAAATAAATACATAAACGCAAATTCAACATAATTCAAAGATCAAGAAAAAGTTACCAATAGAGGGGAAAAAATTTGAGGGAAAAACAGAAGGAGCAGTGAAAAAAATCTAGATTTATATATATTATATATTAATTATATAATATATAAGGATGGATTTTTTTTTGCATTGCTTATTGGTCACTTCTCACTTGCACGGCCACCATCAGGAGAGCAAAGTGGATACAGCTGAACAGAGCCCAGGCCACCTGTCAGGTCTAGGCCCCACATTCTCAATGTATACAGCGTGACTTACGTGTCTAACCTGTGGCAACGCTCTGACCTTGGCAAGTGGCTGGGGGAATAAAATGAATAAACTAATTATGCAAATTTTAAAATATGTAAAGAGCTCCTATCCAACCCCACATATATATATATATATACACACATACACTTCATCCACTACACGAACAAACACTGCATCCACTACACACTGCATCTACAACACACACGCTCTGCATTCACTATACACACATTGCATCCACGATACACATCATCCATTGCACAAACACACACACTGCATCCACTACCCACACTATCCACTACACACTATCATGCACTGCATTCCCTTTACACACAACCCATCCTTGACACAAACACACTACATTCACTACACACACACTCTGCATGCACTCTACACACACACACTGCATCTTTATGGTCGGACTCAGGGTGAGACGTGTAAGGGGCCCCAAAATTTCTGATGGCAGCCCTGCTCCCTTCATCTGAGAATAAAAACAACATTTAGTGCCTGTCCCCTAACCCTTAATGGTCACTTTTCCCATTAATTATAATTTTTTTGTTTGCATTTGGTGTCTCGTTTGATACAAGATTCGACTACATTTTGGCTTGGAGTTCGGGAATTTGATTGTTTACCTGCTCAGCCTAAATTCGGGCGAATTGCAGTTCAGACCGAAACGACTCTCCATTTATAATAGCTATCCTGTCTTGACTAAGATGTACAATAATTAGTTTCTTAATCTGACCATTTATTTTCTTTAACTCCTTATAGTATTAAGCTTTACTTTAACTCCCTACATTGAGATCTGTTATGCCATATCCACATTTTAGAAGTAATGTATTCCTGTTTTAGCATGATGGTATCTAAGCAATTACACTCTAAAGTGCAATTAGTGGAACACTGACGCCCACGTGAATCAACGCGTACCTCCTAACTATCCCGCATCTGAGCCTGATTAGTCACACAGTCTTAATGTCCTGAGGTTTTTTCTATGGGGTCCTACTTTTGGCGATCAGAGAAAGGTCCCCAAAATAGGCACTGTACGGTCTATGCAGGCTAAGTCTGCCAATGCAACAGTGCTTCCAGGGCACTCATGGGCAGACCTGATTGGTTCCTTGCGAAGTATAAATATAAGCTCCTAACTCATGTATTACATTATGATGTGCCACATACTAGGTAACCCCTACACAGAGGTATCTTCATATTATTTTCTGAAAGGACAAGCCATAATGTGTACAAGAACTGTCATGGACCCTACATCACCAATGACATGTCGGCCCCCCATCCAGTCAATATCTGAAATTTCTATGAGTTTGTATGGGTCAGATCATTCTTGCTGTCCAGTCTCTGCGCTGTGCTGTGTCACATTATTATTATTATTATTATTGGTATTTATATAGCGCCAACTAATTCCGCAGAGCTTTACAAAAGGGACAATAGATAGATGAGCGTCCTGCTCAAACGAGCTTACAGTCTTATTTAATTTATGATATTACTCAAATCATTAAACTGTATAAAATGTTCTATTCTGATTTTATTTTTTTAAATTTGTAAAAAAAAATACATATATATATATATATATATATATATACATATGTATATCACATTTTGATATCCCTTAGTATCCTTTTATAGTTTTTTCCAAGTGTAAAGTAAATTATCACTTCAAGAAGGAAAGCCTAGGGGGCGGAGCCTAACTGCCGAGCCGGGAGGACGCAACTCGCCAGAGCTCCGGCAAAAGAGTGCCCAAATTGGGGTATATGCCGCTCGAACCGAGCCCATCCACAGCCAGGCCACTCACCAGAGGCTGGAGGGACGCCCGGTGAACGTCGGCAACACAAACCGCGGCCTACCACATGTGCGCAGACAGGAGGCGGCCGGCCCCGCTGCACAGGTACCTGAGGGCTTAAAGGCCGGAGTAGACCCCACCAGAGAACACCACCACCCCCCCCCCCCTCACGCCGGCAAGGGTAATTGCTGGCACCCTTAACAACTCACAGCAACTATGGGGCGCAAACACAAGAGACAGATGCAGATAGAAAGGCAAGCGCTACAGGATATAAGGCTATCCTTTGAGAGGGCACCCCTGCCAGAACCCGCAAGGGCGGCACTGGCACCTGACCATTATAGTGAGCAAGGGGCCTCAGATGACTCCCCTGGGGAGATGGAATCAAGTAACTCTCCTCACCCAGCTGGTGTATACCTGCAAGCTGACTCAGACGAAGATTCATCCCCATCCACAAAGGGAGACATTAAAAAGTTATTAGTGGACCTAAGGGAAGTGTGGAAGTCAGACCTCCAAGAAACGCAAGCTGATATAAAGGCCCTGCAGCATAAAGTATCAGCGGCTGAGGTCAGAGAACAGGCTCGGGACACTCAACTCAAGACGACTACACAACAGGTGGAGGGTCTCGCCTCACAGGTCAAGCAACTGCACAAAATGGTGACCACACTGGAGTCCCGGCGACGAAATGTACGCCTGAGAGGCATACCTGAACAGGTAGAGGGGCGGGACATACTGTCATATGTCCAAAAGTTGACTACCTCAATGGGAGTTCAAAAGGCTACAGACACCCCATGCATCCTAGCTGCTTTTCGGGTGCGCAAAGCTGTAGAGGCACCAGCGGACGCACCGAGAGACATTATTGCAACTACCAAAGACATTGCGGTGCGGTCCGCCATACTGAATAAATCCAGAACAACGGGTCGAGTACATTTTGAGGGCCATAACCTATACATCTACAGCGAACTCCCATTCCTTGTCCTTGCAGAAAGGAGGCAGCTGGCACCGGTGGCTAAGAAGTTGTGAGACTGCTCAGTCAAGTACCGCTGGAATGCAGAAGGCTCCCTGGCCATCACACAAGGCGCAGAAACACTCACTCTGAAATTCTCGGATGACCCAGAGACACTCTATCATAAATTAGGCCTATCAGCCACCAACGCATTAGAGGGAGCAACCGGGGCAGATACACCACGTGAGAAAAGAACCTCAGGAAGAGCGCACCAGCGGAGCAGCCCGACTAAAAAACACGTACCTACCGTCAGGGACAGTTCGGACACTCCATAGCGATTGCTACTAGACAGACTATAAGCTAATTCTGATGACCTATATGGTCAATCGCTACACCTAACCTATGGAACAATGCTATTGTTTTTGACTGATGCCTTCCATTTGTCCTTTGTCCCTTCCATTTGTCCTTTGTCCATGTTCTTCATCTCTTGCTGACATTACTGTGTTTGCTGAACCATGTTGAACCTTATACTCTCTATTTGTTTATTCCTCGCATATAATGGCACAGATGTATACATGCTTATAACTCTAATAAAGTATAAATTTAAAAAAAAAAAAGAAGGAAAGCCTAAAAAAACATATTTCTTCATGAAGTCTGGAATATCTACAGATTCTTTCAACACATTTCACATCAAAATTCTTATATGTCACAACTGACAACTGTTTAGTAAATGTCTGAGTATTTGGCATGTGATCATTCCACACCATTCCAGAAGTTTAAAATATTTCCCCTGAAGGCATCTGTTGAGAGGACAATTCCTAATTAGAAGATAATTGTCCTACAAGCCAAGTCACATCTCTTTCTCTCCCCAGAATACAATCCATTTTTTATGAGCCCAAATCATTTCAAACTAAATTATTTCAAGTCCCCAAAATGTGTGCAACAGTAAAAGATGCACATATAATTTTATTTGTAGAACTAATGAGCTTATCCTATAGGCAGTATTTTAAAATAGTTGAATATTATTTGTCATCTTGCTGATCTACAATTTAGAGAAACGTAAATTATGTATAAAATAAATAATAGGTGAACACTTACTTTAGTCAAAACCATAAAGGAAAAAAAGAGCGGCAGAAGTCTCCTTAAACGGTTTCTCCAGCCCTTTTTTGTGCTGAGTAGAATAATGCTCTGTTGGCATTATTTTACAAGCCTTCCCCCTATTAGAAATGCTCAATATTGATTTTAAACAAGATTGATTTTACTAACCTTTATCCAGCGCCGAGCATAGCAGAATATGTTGGCACTTAATAAATAAATTTCTCAGAACAGCTCTGGGTTTTGCCATGCCCTCATTCAAACCCATAAAATTAAAGTGTCCATCTATGTCCATTTGGAATGTTGGAAGATATGCAGATCCATATTTATATCTACAACGCAAAGCTACCTTTGTTACCTCAGGACATGGAGGATATCTGGGCGTTTCAAGCCACACTCTATGACTATGGAACTGAACGCTTCATAGCAGCACACAAAAAGTACATAAGTAAAAAATATTATAATTCTGTTAACTTGGGCCTACTGCAAAGTGTGGGCCTTGATCTTCAGTTCTAATTGCCCCTATGTTTATCTGCCCGTGGTATGGCGTATGTATTACTATTGTGCCCTAGTTATCAAAGAGAAAGTTCTAGAATAACCCACACTTCTAATAATGTTAACACACTCAGCATTGTTTCTGAGCATAGGAAATGACAATGTGTTTGAAAAAAATTTTGTTTGAAGAGAGCATCCTCTAGTGACGACAAAATAGAATGCAACTGCTCCATCACTAATGCCTGGTTTATGTAGTGTAAGGGTTGTGATCAGACATGTTATGGCACCGTACAAAACAAATGGTCGACAGGCACTTCCAGACATGCAAAACGACACACTTTAAGATGCGCACACACGCACGCACACACACACACACACACACACACATAGAGATACCTATTACCAGACACACACATACAGGTACAAACAGATACATACTGCCCTATATAACAGGCGACAAACAGATTAACACACAGTCACACACTGCCAAGCACACACAGTTACATACTTCCAGATACATACACTCACACTCACTCATTCAGTCACATACAAACTACACACTGCCACAGAGTCTGTAGCCCCAAGGAGCCAAAGCGCAGCTTAGCGGAGGAGGGCCTTGACAGGGGTTAGGAGGCGGGCTTAGGAGGAGCCGGCAGGACTGGGTGGTTGTGGGTAATAGGGCTGGTCTACTTAAATAGGCAGCCATTTTAGGCAGAGCACATTTAATTTCTTACCTAGCCGAGTTTGTGTGCACCCTGGTGTTCACTGCTTTTCTGGGTGAGGTTTTCCCCTTTTTGTCTCCTCTGCAGGGCCATGGAAGACGTGGAGAGGTTGCTGGCTGGAATCCGGACGGCGGCGCTGCGACAGGACGCGGGCTGGGTTCGGGCCCAACTGGACCAGATCCTGACGGCGGCGGCGGAGAGGGATGGCGGCGGAGAGAGGCCACAACGGGCCAGGAGGCCCCCGCGGCGTCTGAGTCCTGGATCGGGACTGGAGGATGGAGGTGTCGGCGGAATGGAGGCCGCGGGCGGAAGCGGCACGTGCAGCAGGCCCGCGGACCCCGTGGTTGAGGCCCCGCCTCCCGCGGCGCGGCCCGGGCCTAGGCGAGGTGCTTCCCGGCGGGTGGCGGCTGCGGAGGCTGACGGTGCGCACCCCGGACCGGGTAGGGTGGCACCCGGCGTGCGGAGGCGTGCGGCTGAAGAACGGCCCTCCCCAGGGCCTGGCCCGTCTGGGATGCAGCCCGGGAGGGCACCCACTACACTGGAGGCCGGGAAGGACGGGGCCCAGGGCAGGACGGCCCGGAGAGGGCCCCTGGCGAGCCGGAAGCAGCAGGCAAGTGCTGGGGATCCTCAAGGGGCCCCCCGTGATGTGGCTGGCATTAAGGGTACTCGGGGGAAGGACAGGGCCCAGGCTGGAGGGGACAAGGGGGGTCGGGCTTCCCCTAAGAGACTGGTAGTGGGGGAGGGGGGGCCGGTTAGCCGAGGGCAGAAGGTGGCAGGGGGTGGTCGGGCTGTTTTGGGTCCAGTGGTAGGGTGGCCGGAGAAGGGGAGGTAGGGGAGGTAGGCAGGCAGAGGGCTCTTTCCCCTGGTAGGTCAGGGGGTTTGTCTAGGAGGGCTGGACAGGGGGTAGTGGGGGTTCGGGGGGGGAAGCGTAGGGGCAGTTTTTCAGGGCGCAGTGGGGGTGAGGAGGGTGGGGCCCTTAGTAGTTCAGGGGCGGAGAGGGGGGGGCGTAGGCGGGGTCGGCCCAGTGTTAGGTCGGGTTCCGGGTCTAGCAGTGGGAGTCCCTCCCCAGTTAGGTGCGCTAGGGCCGGTAGGCATTTCGAGAGGCGGCGACGTCGATCTTCATCTAGTGGGTCCGCGGGTGGTAGAGGGGGGTCCCCCAGGCATGGTCGACGGGGGCAGGTTCCAGGTGGTGTCGGTAGGAGTCGTAGCCCGCGGGGTGTGGCCCCTGGGAAGCAGCGACAGGACAGCGGGTACCGGGAGGCCTTGGTGGTCGGCAGGCGCTCCCTGGGTCGGGACGGGAGGGTTGCTGGGGAACAGTGCACCCTGCCCAGGACTTCTTCTCCTCGTTTCAGGTCTCGGAGCCGCTCTTCATCAGTGTGCAGGAGGCACCGGGTGAGCTCCCCGGTTGGCGGGACTTCAGTGGACGTTGCCATTCGTGGAAGCACAGCAGTTCCCATCGCAGCCCCGAGCGCTTCCGGTTCTGGGGGCTTGGCCGGTGAGTCCAACGGATCATTGCACTCAGACACACTAATACAAACACTACAATCACTGCTCCACTCATTGGGGGCGGGGGGTGATTCAGGGGTGAGCGTTGGGCAGGTGTGGGCGCAGGGGGTGGCGGCTAGTGGGCCTGGGGTGGGGCCCACGGCGGCGCCGGCACACAGTGTAGAGGCAGGGGCCGCACCCGGCCCTGGAGATGCTGGGAACGAGCGGGCGGAACTGACTGGGGGGGTGTCGGATGCGGCTAGGCAGCACGCATACGTCTCGTTTGCCGGCCCGCTCGGGGTCCACCTTAAACAGGAGGTGAAAGACAAGATCTGGAAGGGGGAGTACTTAGAGATCTTCTCTCTCCTTCCCTTGGAGGAATTTATTGACCTCAAGGAGGAAGATAAAAAAGATGAGAAGAAGGAGGAAGAGGAGAAGCGGAAGAAGTATCGCAAGATACCGAAATCCTTTGGGAACTGGTTAAGGGCGTTTTGCGTCTTGGCCAGCGTGATAGGGGAAAAGTCACCGGGCGTCTGCTCTTCCCTATTCTGCTACTTGGACGGGATTTGGGAGGCATACCGCACCTATGGCGGGCTGGCATGGTGGCGGTATGACGAGCAGTTCCGACAGCGGTTGGCGGCTAATCCGGGTATGAGGTGGGACCAGATGGACCTGCCTCTCTGGATGAAGCTAATGATGGCGCAGAAGGCGCAGCCCTTTCAGCATGCGGCTGGCGCGAAAGGACAGTCCGCCTCGTCGGCCGCCTCGCAAAAGGGACTCTGCTGGCTGTTCAATGAAGGCCAATGCAAATGGGGTGCTTCCTGCCGATTTAAGCATGAATGCTCCGGCTGCGGGGGGGCACATGGGCTGCAGCGCTGCTTCAAGAAAGGTAAGTCCGGGGGATCGGGAGCCGGGTCCGCGGTTGGCGGTGGAGGGGCTTCCGCTGCCCAGGGGACTAACCCCAGTGAGGCTAGACGCGATGGAGCCATGGCTAAGCCGCTACGGTAATAGGGCGGACGCCGAGCTCCTCAGGGCCGGGTTCGGGCAAGGTTTCTATATCCCGTTCCAGGCTAGAGAGAGCATGGGGCACCCGCGCAACCTGAAATCGGTGGCGGAATTTCCAGGGGTGGTGCGGGAAAAGCTGGGTAAGGAAGTTATGTTGGGTAGGATGGCTGGGCCGTTTCCGGTGCCGCCGATGGAGGGCCTTCGGGTCTCCCCTCTTGGTGTGGTCCCTAAGAAGGAGCCCGGGAAGTTTCGGCTCATTCACCACCTGTCGTACCCTAAGGGCGGGTCAGTTAACGATGACATTGGTAAGGAGCTGTGCTCGGTCTCTTATGCATCATTCGACCAGGCGGTCGAGCCGGTGAAGAGGGCTGGGCGTGGGGCTCTTATGGCGAAGGTTGACATTGAAGCGGCTTTTCGGCTGCTCCCTGTCCACCCGGCGTGTCATCACCTGCTGGGGTGTTTTTTCGAAGGGGGCTACTATGTGGATTTGTGCCTCCCCATGGGATGCTCCATTTCTTGCTCCTATTTCGAAAAGTTTAGTTCTTTTCTTGAATGGGTGGTGCGGGTTGAGGCCGGGGACAGGGCGGTGGTACATTACTTGGATGATTTTTCTGTGTGGGGCCGGCTGGCTCCCCGGCTTGCCTGCACCTGCTGAGGACCATCGAATGGGTGGCTGGCCGATTTGGGGTGCCGCTAGCGGCGGAGAAGACGGAGGGCCCGACCGGGTGCCTTAGCTTCTTGGGTTTGGAGATTGATTCCGAGCTGGGGGAATGCCGTCTGCCGCTGTCCAAATTGGAGGCGCTACGGTCCAAAGTGGGGGAGGTGAGGCAGGCGCGTAAGGTGACGCTCCGGCAACTGCAGTCGTTGATCGGGATGCTCAACTTCGCCTGCCGGGTGATCCCTATGGGTAGGGTGTTTAGCCGCAGCTTGTCAGCGGCTACGGCCGGGGCCCGGTCTCCACACCATTTCATACGAGTATCCTCGTCCATGCGGGCTGACTTGGGCGTGTGGGACACCTTCTTGAGGGATTTCAACGGGACGGTGTTCTTCCGACGGGAAGGCGTGTCGACAGCCGAACTAGAGCTGTTTACTGACGCGTCGGGCAGCGTGGGGTTTGGGGCCTACTTCGGCGGGCAATGGTGCGCAGAAAAGTGGCCGGTGGCGTGGGGGCAGAGCCCCCTCATGCGTAACTTGGCCTTTCTGGAGCTGTTCCCGTTGGTGGTGGCGTTGGCCTTGTGGGGGGCTAGCTTGCGGGACCGGAAAGTGGTCTTCTTCTCGGACAACATGTCCGTGGTGCATGCGGTTAACAACCTGTCCACAGCGTCTAGGCCAGTGGTGGCGTTGTTGCGGCGATTTGTCTTGCTGTGCATGTCCCTTAATGTGGTCTTTCGCGCGCGACATGTACCAGGGTACCTGAACGAGGTGGCTGATGCTTTGTCTCGTTTTCAGTGGACCAGGTTCCGGACGGTGGCCCCGGAGGCGCTGGACGTGGGCCTGGCGTGCCCGGACGAGATGTGGCAGTTAGGAGCGTCATGCTTGGAGGTCTTGTGAAGGCGTCGCTCGCACCGGCCACCTGGGCCGCCTACAGTAAGGTCTGGGGTGCATGGGAGCGTTCCTGGGACGGGCTGGGGAGGCGAGCGTCAGGGGAGCCGCCGCTGGACGCCTTCCTGTGGTTCATCTTCCATTTGTTGGCGAGCGGTGCGTCTCCGGCGGTAGTGGATAGAACCATGGCGGCAATGGCCTTTTGGTTCAAGCTCCGTGGGGGGGAGGACCTTACAAAAACTTTTGTTATACGGCAGGCTCTTAAGGGCTACCGAAGGGGACGTAGGGCGCCGGACACTAGGCGCCCGGTGTCAGTACGGGTACTGGGGGGTCTGATTCGGGCCTTGCCTGACATCTGCTTCGATGGGTTTGAAGTGGCTCTGTTTACGGCGGCATTCCTCCTGGCCTTTTTCGGGGCCTTCAGGATTGGTGAGTTGGTGAGTGCCTCACGGTCTGCTTCAGGGGGCATACAGGCAGCGGGGGTTCGCATACTTGAGGGAAAATTGGTGGTGCACCTGGCCAGGTCTAAAACTGACGTGAAAGGGGCGGGCAGGGACGTGACCCTGGGCTCCCTGTCGGGTTCAGCCTTGTGTCCGGTGGCTGCGGTGGTGCACTACTTGGAACGGAGGCCGATGGTGGACGGGTCGTTCTTGGTGCATGCGGACGGCTCGTCGCTATCCCGCTTCCAATTCACTAAAGTTTTCCGGAAGGGCTTGGTACGACTGGGGTTGAGTGCGAGCACCTACGGCACCCACTCATTTCGCATCGGAGCAGCCACAGAAGCTGCGCGCCTGGGACTGGGGGACGACCTGGTCAAGAGGATTGGGAGATGGGAGTCTGTCAGGTTTCGCTCTTATGTTCGTTTGGGCTTATTGGAGTGCTAGCTAGGGCGCTAGTGGGGGGAATGGGCAATCTGTTGGGCCCGGGGGGTATTTATACTGTTCCTTTTCCTCCTTCCCCAGGTCGTGTTGCTTGGATCGTGGGCCATTCCTTCGTCTTCTGGGCCGCCAGGAGGGCTGCAGCTCGAGCGAAAGGCCAGCAGCTGGGCTTTCCAAAGGACCAGTTGACAATACAATGGCTTGGGTACAGGGGATATTGCTGGAGGGATATATGTGGGGTGGTGTTGCAGAAGGTGGCGAGCGGGGTACGGCCCGACATGTTGGTACTACATGCGGGGGGCAACGACTTGGGCCTCATTCCGCAGCGGAGGCTAGTGAAGTGGATGAAGCAGGACCTTAACAGGCTGGTTGATCTGCTTCCCGGGGTCATGTTGGTATGGTCGGAAATGGTCCCGCGGCTGCGCTGGAGGCACGCCCGGGACTACGCGGCTTTGGATAGGTGCAGGGGCAAAGTTAATAGTTTGATGGCTAGCTTTGTGAGGAAGTTGGGGGAGTGGTGGTGAGACACGTGGAACTGGAAGGTGGTTTGCCAGGGTACTATCGCCCGGACGGCGTTCACCTGTCAGCGGTGGGCTGGGACCTGCTGAACCTGGGGCTGCAGGAGGGGATGCAAAAGGCACTCTTTCTCCGGGGTGGGGGAGCTCAGACAGCTTAAGGGGTCAAGGTCTGAGCCCGTGGCGGGTTAGGGAGCCGAGGAGGAGGAAATAGGCTCCCATGAGGAACGTCACGGACATGGAAATTGTGGTCACTGGTGGTTGGTAGGTTTCGAGTCCTGGAGGTGGCTCAGAACCTGGTGGGGTAGGGGTATCCGGGTATACCCCTACCGTGGTTATTTATGGTTGGCACTTAAATGGTTATGTTGGAATAAGGTTGAAAATTGTTAAAGATATATTTATGTGTTGGTATGTTGGGGGTCATTGCCCGTTATATTAAAAGAAGGATGCGGTTGCGAGGGCGGAGTATGGGGGCAATGACCCATATTTATATGTTAAATTATTATTATATTTATGATTGTTATTATTGATGATAACTTATTATTAAACAAATGGTTATAATGGTTAATAAAAGCTGTGGACAATTTTACCCATATACCCTAGTGTCAGTGTCTTATTGGGTTAGGGATGTGGGGTTTTGTCCTAGGTTACGACTGCCCATATGGCGACTATACACCTGTCATGTAGCCCCAAGGAGCCAAAGCGCAGCTTAGCGGAGGAGGGCCTTGACAGGGGTTAGGAGGCGGGCTTAGGAGGAGCCGGCAGGACTGGGTGGTTGTGGGTAATAGGGCTGGTCTACTTAAATAGGCAGCCATTTTAGGCAGAGCACATTTAATTTCTTACCTAGCCGAGTTTGTCCCGCCCACCCTCCCTTGGGTTTTTTGTTTTTTGTTTTTTAAGATCACTAATGGTTTCCCGTTTTGTCACAGCGGCGGGTTAGGGAGCCGAGGAGGAGGAAATAGGCTCCCATGAGGAACGTCACGGACATGGAAATTGTGGTCACTGGTGGTTGGTAGGTTTCGAGTCCTGGAGGTGGCTCAGAACCTGGTGGGGTAGGGGTATCCGGGTATACCCCTACCGTGGTTATTTATGGTTGGCACTTAAATGGTTATGTTGGAATAAGGTTGAAAATTGTTAAAGATATATTTATGTGTTGGTATGTTGGGGGTCATTGCCCGTTATATTAAAAGAAGGATGCGGTTGCGAGGGCGGAGTATGGGGGCAATGACCCATATTTATATGTTAAATTATTATTATATTTATGATTGTTATTATTGATGATAACTTATTATTAAACAAATGGTTATAATGGTTAATAAAAGCTGTGGACAATTTTACCCATATACCCTAGTGTCAGTGTCTTATTGGGTTAGGGATGTGGGGTTTTGTCCTAGGTTACGACTGCCCATATGGCGACTATACACCTGTCATGTTTTACAGACACAGCTTAAATAAGCATGTATAGCATATTTATCTTTGCACACTCAGAATTGATACAGAGTCTGGTAAAAGGCTTGAGTTTGGAATAAACATCTTACTCGGGTGACTGGATGCAGTTCCGTATGTTTGTTGGGGGGCTACTAGAGGAAGACCTTTAAACCACTGACTTGAAAGGCTACTAGATAAGGCATTAAATGCTAATGATGTGACGGGGTTGGACATCACACATAAAAAGGAATGAAATAAAATATTTAGGCCTGGAATGACAAATACATCAATGGATCAAGGTCCAGCGCTGTCTGCAAAACAAGAAGTCTTAGTTCAGAATCATTTATCCTCACCCAGAGATACATTTTTTTTTTCATTTTATTTACTTATTGACCTTCGTGAACAAACTGCTGCATTTTGATATGAGGTCTGATCCCAGGAGATCAAGAAACACAGAATTTAATGGTGATGAGCTTCTAAATGATTTCCTATTTACTGGGAAATGCTTAGTTACCAGATCTATTCATGTTGGTTATTTAGATGGATAGGTATGTTATATGTTTGTGTTATTGTTTATGTTTGCGTTCATTATTGATACTTTGGAGGAGATTTTGTCAAAGTTGTCTGTAAAAGAGGGGCAATCACCATGGAAACCAGAAGAATCACCGGGCACCTTCCATTGGTGAACCCTCCCTTTTTACATTTTTGCTCCACTTTTTAGAACAGAACAATTTGATGAATACCTCCGAAACGGCAAGTCTTGTGGGGTGTGCCCGGTATGCAGCGGTTAGTACCTACCAATAGTAGAGCAATTAAGGACAACCAGTTAACTGGCATCAGCGTCATGGGCGACCAAGGCTCATTGATGCATTTGGGGAGCGAAGGTCAGCCCGTTTGGTCCAGTCACACAGAACCTTTGTGCTGGTCATGATAGAAAGGTGTTAGAACACACAGTGCATCACAGTTTGCTGCGTAAGTCGCAGCGTAGCGCAATCTGGTCAGAGTGCCCAAGGTGATTCCTGTCCACTGCCAAAACATGGGGGGAAGTCAAGTAATGGCTGCGATGACTGGCTCCCAAGCTAGCCCGAGATCTGAATCGGAAAAAGGGATCATTTGGCTTGTACTTTCAGAAGAAAGGTCTCTGCTCCTTTTACTGTATCACAGCAATGCTCTAATACATTTCCTGGCGCTGGCCAGAAGAATTGTCTACACCATCTGGAGCTGCAGACAAGCTGAATTTGCCACCAGACAACAAAGGATCAAAATTTTATTTTGGTAGTTTGTTTTTTTTAATTACATTTTTTTTATATATTTTTTTCAACTTTACCTGTTTTCATTCACGTTTTCTTTTAGATGAGGTTGATGGCTAGGTTAGTGTGCGTCATTTACCTGGGGAAGAGATGGCAGCAGGATGTACCATTAGAAGAAGGCAGGCCAGCGGAGTGTAGTGTTATACTTTGGGCAGTGGCCTCTTTCAGCAGAATAATGCACCCTGCAACACTGGGAAAATAGTTCAGGAATTGTTTGAGGAACATGACAAAGAGTTCAAAGTCTTACTTTGGCCTCCAAATTCCCCAGATCTCAATATGATTGAGCATCCATGGGTTGTTATGGAACAACAAATCCAACCCAGGGAGGCCCCACCTCTTGCAGGACTTAAATAATCTGCTGCTAATGTCTTGTTGCCAGACACCACATGATAAATTCAGAGTTCTTGTGGAGTCCAAGCTATCAGAGCTGTTTGGGCAGCATGATGAGGGGAACCTACACTATATTAGACAGGTGGTTTTAATGCTGGGACTGGTTACATATATATATATTCCACATGTAAGTGTCATATTTCTATTATAATTGTGTAACAAAAGAGTTGCTCTTAGCTTAAACTCAGCATATTGATTTAATTTGTGTGCATATAGATTTGAAATTAAGGCTTGAATAGCACATATCAAAAACTTAAGAAAATCGACAATTTCTAAAAACACAGTAAAACACAGAACAGTGCCTAGGGAAATCAGCAGAAAAGCAATAATAAGGACAACATGAATAATCTTCCCATTGGGTATTTGGTATGTTGTAATATCGATCATAATATAGTGAAATTCACGTTGTAGTGTCCAGATGTTAGTGCAGAGAGAGAACATATACTGTATGTCAGTAGTTCCCAAACTGTGTGCCGCGGCTCCCTGGGGCGCCGCGACGTGCACACAGGGGTGCCGCGGAATGTTTCCACGGTGCTATGATTATAGGACTGGGGAAACATTACTACTCAACAGGGACCCGGTCGAGTGCCACGGTCCTTTAAGACCGCGACTGGGCCCCTGTAATGTCAGCCGGCTGGGAGGAAGTGAAAACCTGTCACTTGCTCCCAGCATCCTGCAGGGAGACAGCGCGGGAGGGAAAGGAGGCAGCCACAGCGTGAGGGGAGAGGAGCATGAAGAGCTCCAGACCCCTAACTCCCACAGCAGCAGGACTCCAAGCCACCCTCCTGGCACGTAAGGTAAGCTGACAGGAGGGTGGCTGGAGATATAATTTTTTTTTTTTAAATCACTTGTGTGTGTGTGTATGTATGTGTGTGAGTGTGTGTATGAGTATGAGTGTATGTGTATGAATGTTTGTATGTGTATGAGTATGTGTGTGAGTGTGTGTATGTGTATGAGTTTGAGTGTGTGAGTGTTTGTATATATGTGAGTGTGAGTATGAGTGTTTGTATCTGTATGAGTGTTTGTATGTGTATGAGTGTGTGTGTGTCAGGGTGTGCATCTTTGTGTGTGTATATATATATATGTCAGTGTGCTTCTGTGTCTGTGTGCGTGCACACATCTGTGTAAGTGCATCTGTGTGTCAGCGTGTGTGTTTTTATGTCAGTGTGTATCTGTGTCATGGTGTGGGCATGTATCACTGTTTGTGTGTGTCAGGGTGCATGTGTGTAAATGTCGGTGTGTATGTATGTGTGTATGTGTCGGTGTGTATCTATATGGGTGTATGTGTCGGTGTCTATATAAATTTCGGTGTATTCATATCCATCTGTGTGTTAATGTGCATGAATATCTGTTTAAGTATGTATGTGCATACATCCAAACAAACACCAGCACAACATACAAGCACACTCCTGCAATCTAACACAAATACTGCATACAAACACAACCCTGCATTCAAACGAAAAAATATACAAACACACCCCTTCACTCAAACACAAATACTTCACACAAATGTACATCTACATTTAAAAGTGAACATTACATTCAGACACACCCCTGCAATCAAACGCAAATATCACATCCAAACACACCCCTGTATTAAAACACAATATATGTATACAAGCACCCCTTCAAACACCAACTGTACATTACACTGTAGCGCCCGTAAATGTGGCAGCGCTGTACAGAAATACAACCTAGAAATTTTGACTTGGGGTGCCTTGGGAAAATAGTGAAATAGGAACCACTGCAAGATGTGTTGGCAAGCATTGTGAATAGACAGACTGTGTATCTGAGCAGATCACTAGCAGAAAACAGCAGCTGGGAGACCTCAGCCCTGGGTATAGTCTTATAAATAAATAGTCCTATTTAGACAGTGTTCAACCCATCTCTGCTTATCCCGATCATTCCAATGAACAGGGATGCTTTGAATCATATGTGATATTGCAATGCATGCCAGAATATAAACAGGAGGTGATGTATGGTATTTATAAATAGTCTGTACCACTACAGAGTAACGGCACTTGTTGCGGCAAAGACTGAGGCAATTATTTGCATTATTTGTCAGCTTGTCTTGTCCTGTTGAGTCATGAATGTCCACATGAAAAAGAAACGATGAAAGATGATGGCTACAGCTTGACGCTGAAGGACATAATTCCTCTTTGCACTTTCCGTCATGTCCCAATCTCCATACTTTTCTTCATAATCTACATTTTACACAAAAAAGCGCCATTCCAGGTATGTGAGGTTAGTTACCCCTTCTTAATTTTACTAAATTTTATTTTAAAGGGACACTATAGGCACCCAAAACATCTTTAGTTTAATGAAGAAGTTTTTGTTTATAGATCACTGCCCTGCAATGTCACTGATCAATTCTCTGCCATTTAGAAGTTAAATGACTTTGTTTATACAGCCCTAACCACACCTCCCTGCATGTGAGTTACACAGCCTTCCTAAACACTTCCTGTACAGAGAAATCTAATGTTCAAACTTTAATAATTGTATAGTCTGTTTAATTTAGAATTTATCTCCTGCTCTTTTAATACTTGTCTAGACCCCACAGGAGCATCCTGCGTGTGATCAATGTTCAATTTACAGAGCAGGAGATATAACACTTCTAAAGCAAATTAACATCTGATTGAAAATTAGACCACTTTTTTTCATGCAGGCATCAGTCACAGCTAGGGGAGATGTGACTAAGGCTGCATAAACAGAAACAAAAGTAATTTAACTCCTAAACAGAGAATTGAGCAGTGGGACTGCAGGGGTATGAGCTATACAAATGGCTTATTGTCTATAGTATCTCTTTAATCATGGATTAAGATAGATGGGCTTATCAATGGAGATACAAGTGGCCATAACTAACTTGATTCATGAGTGTGTCACGTGCAAATTAAAGGAGTACTATAGGGTCAGGAACACAAACATGGAGATACACACAAATAGTTTTGTGTCCCAGTCCACGGGCTGGGTCAGGATTTCACCTGACAATAATCTTCTGACCATTTTGAATCCTTCACAGAGAGAAATTTGAGTCTAATGGATTAGTAGATTCTATCTGCCCTTAAAAAATATTGGTTAGGACTCAAGAAAATACTCGACAGATTTTATAAATGGCACATAAAATTCTCTGAAAAAAATAAATAAATCCTCCCAATGTTGTCTTTTAAATTGCTTGTGCACCATTCATGTGTTAAATACCAGACTTTATAGGCAGCTATGACATATGTAATGCAAATAATTCAACCATTAAAAAGCTTTCAGCCATGTACAGACCATGTAATGATCAGTACCCTTAATGACACACTCTCAATAAAGTCATGAGCTTCAGGAAGGGCTAGCTACATTAGTGGTGATAGATCTACCTGTCTTTCAAACTGAGCACTGCCTTTGCTTTAGCAAATGAGCATTAAATAGAATAGAGCATTTGCCAGTGGAATCATCACCTTAACAACCCTTTCATCAACAGGTTGAGTCTTTGTAAGAATAATTGCTACTAGGACTTTGTTGATGAACAACACATCTAGCGCAAGAATAGAATAGCCGGTTAATATAGTCAGGAATATGCCAGGCCTACAGCAACAGGATTATCAGTTATGGAGTTATCAGAATAGCACAGACAGGAACACACTGGCTCAGCAACATGACCTTCATCTGGCAGGACAAGGAGTGGAAAAAAAGATGGATCAGGCACCAGATTGTAGGCTTAGAGGAACCACGAGCAAGAATCCAGTAAGACATCTCCTCCAGCAGTAATGAGTCAGACTTAGTATGGCATTGACTGTCATACTGTCACGGAGTATAACCCTAACATGCAGAGTTAAGGATAGCAAGGAACGGACTAAGGAAATATAGACATCTTACCGTGCCTTAGAGTGGCCGGACTTAATGTTAGACAGAGTAACCCGTAGTCGAAATACAAACCGAGGTCAGGGTAACAGAGAGACAGAGAAAACGAGAACTACCCAGAGTCAGGTACACGGTAATAATCAGAAGGGCAAACAAGACAGGCAAGGGTTAAAGAGAAATTGAGAGTCAGGAAACAAAGCCAAGGTTGATACCAGAATACAATAGCACAAGGAACGCACTAAAGGGTACTGGGAACAGAAACCACAATAGGGCACAGAATCTAGGACCAGGTAAGTTTAAATATGTTTATGTTTAATTTGCTTGGTCCACGTCATGCCTGTGCCCCAAAATGTGCTTTAATGGGGGCGTCGGAATGATGTGGGCCAATGGGAGCCGACCACAAGGTTAGGCTACCATTTTCCCTTTAAGAACGTGCTTGCAGCATTCCCAATACTGTACAGGCTGTGAGCGCAATCTGACTGTTCAGCGCGCGGCCCACCAGGAGTGTTTGAGCCGCATGTGGCTCGTCTGGAGGCAGAAGTGTTTATGCCACACGAGGCTTGCCTGGAGTCAGGAGTGCAAGAGCCACATGCGGCTCGATCGGAGGACTCATGCCATCACGCGGACCGGGTAAGTACCGTTACACATATGAAATAAGGCTCAACATGGCACACTTTGGCTTGCTTCCTCGCTGCCACAGGAGACCCTGGAAAGCTTCAGCCCCAGTCACCAAATCTTGACTGGGGTCTCTCCGGAAAGCTTAAGCCCCAGTCACCAAAGCTTGACTGGGGTCTCTCCAGATCTCTTCCCCCTAACCAGGCTGCAGTTCCCTTCTTCCAGGCAGGTATTGTGCCCTCTGCCTCTTTAGTTCCTCTCTGTAACGGATCATCTGGCACCCCGACTGGGTACCTCCGTTTAAGGATGCTCCTAGCGTTTCCTGAGGACTCCAAGCACTCTGGCAGACACCACAATCACCAAACCGGAGAAGCATATGAATACTCTTAAGCATATGAATGATGTATACAGCCGAATAGGAAAAACCATGCAAATAGGTTTACACTCCTAGCAGTCAAACTGGAACAGCATACAATAAATCCTCCCCCAATAATGAGACGACACTTCACTTTGAGGGTTAAACAGGAACTCCCTGTACTGGCACATACAGCCTCTTTTATTCACAATCCACAAAACATAGTACTGCCCACAGGGTTTTGCAGAACAACCAATTACAACATTACAACACATACAATGCAAATACAGCAGCCAATCAGACACAATGGGACAATAGAAACACACCCAGCCTATTCCACCCCTCTGCTTAGGAGATAATTGAGTCAATTATTGTATCTACTCAATAATCTCCAAGCTGAAAAGTTACACTTATTATACATTTTTATAACTTTCTGAGTTAACATCGTACATACATAAAACTTATATTATTTTAACCACTATAACTTGGGGACAAACATATCCAAAATTCACTTGAATAGGTTCAGGGGTTTAACAGTTAGGTCGAAGTCCTTTGTTTTCACTTGCAAGCATGGCTTTTCCTGCTCAGACCAGTTCCCACTGGTCTGGCAGTGTCCCTGGGACAACACCCTGCTGGAGAACAATGGAGTCCATTCACTGTGCTTAAAGGGCCAGTAGCCGCACAATAAAATACAATATGCCCAAATACTGTATTTAAAGGGCCAAATCTCCCAGGGGCCATAGTCAGCAGGCAGGAGGCGGGCAAGCAGCCCCCTCCAAGGACACGTGGCGAGGTCGGTTTCGCCACACTCTCCTATGCAGGTATCAACACTTCTGCTTATAGTGATTCCAGCTCTTTTGCACTTGTCTCAGGCTTACTACAGGGACCATGAAGCCAGCCAACAGGTCTGAAGACTCTGTCACTGGGTTCCATGAACAAATCCACACAGAACACAAAGTTCCAAAGGGAACGGACATACAATACATACAGGAACAGCCTTTGGGGACTAGCCTATAAACATGTGGTGGCAACCATAAAAATAAAAACAGCTTACATAAGATGAAAAACAAGCAATATAATAATTTCTTAAATATATAACATAATTACAACTTTCTAGACTATGTGATAACAGAGATATATAGATGGAACTTGTAATTTTTGCACTTTCCTAATTTGCATATTGTAATTATACAAATCAATGCATTTTCCAGTTTCAGGGCAATGGAGAGCCTAAAAGAAACCCCTATTAAAACAAGGCTACCCCAACCTCACAAACCCAACCCAGGGGGAAAGCAGTCCAAATGATCCCCATATACCTGCCTCTACAAAACAGAATCCCATTTCAGGTCAGGGCCCATAGTTGGTGGAAAGAAGGCTGACCTGCAGTCCTCTTCAAGTACCAAGGTAACGAAAGACTCTGTTACATTGTCACAGAGTCACGGAGGCTAACCTAAAGGAGCTACTCCACAAGCTCCAAACAATTATCCAGGCAGACATGGCAGCGCTGCGCGCAGACCTCTCAGGCCTTGTTGGGCAACTGGGGAAGGTGGAACCTGCATCGGAAAGCCACAAGCAGAAAATTGTGTCTCTCCAGTCTAAAATTCAAGTGCTCAAACAGCAACACTCAATATTTGAGCAACACTTTACACACATGGAAGACACAAGATGCAGCACTAGCCTCAAAGTCCAGGGAATGTCGGAAGAGATTCCAAATGCGGAGCTCCCACACTTACTGAGTAGGCTGGTAGGAGTGTTTCTGCCACCAAAACAGGCTAGAAGCATTCAGTTTGACTGAGTGTTCCGTGTGCCGAAGCCCAGAAGAGCTCCAGAGTCGGCCACCAGGGACGTAGTGGTGCGCTTCCATAACAACAAGGATAAAGCAGCGGTGCAGGAAGCACTGAGAGGATCCTCCCCATACGCATTCGAAAACATGAGTCTTACATTTTATGCAGATCTCACATGGGACACCGTGGTGGAAATCCCTACAGCCCCTCACCACACAGCTCATGGCACATGAGATCCGCTACAGATGGCGATCACCACGAACGCTGCAAGTTCAACAAGGAGAGAGCACCCATTCGGTCCAAGACACAGAGCCGGCGGCGGCTCTGTTGGAGACCCTGGGCCTTTGGCAAAAAAAAAACAACACGGCCTGGACCACAAGCGAAGCCACATCTCTAGGATCCGGCAAGGGTCGTTCCGTTTACACCTAGGGAGGCACACTCTGAAGCATACACCTGAAGCACTTTGAACATTCTTCTACCCCAATGACGCAAACACTCTTTATGCATGCTTACCTATTTGCATAGTGATCCCTCTTCAAACCTCAGAACTGTCTAGCACATAATGTACTTGAGCACTCAGGCAATAGCATCTACGGAATGGCTGCAAAGATGGTATATACTACCTTCTTATACTGTCCAGTCTTTCTTATCTTGTCCCTTTTTTATTGTTTATATTGTTTTTAAGGTCTATATCTCCTGACAAGAGCATTCATTTGCCAGCAACCCTTTTTAAATAGAGGAACGACATATGCCTTATATTGTGTTATGTTCTTGCATACATGCGTATTTGTAACGCAAAGTCAGTCCCTCTCCCGATGGTGAGCTGAGAATAAATAAAGAATTTAATTTAAAAAAAAAATAAATAAATAAATAAATAAAAAGTCTTCTAAATTCATGTTGATCTATCTCTTCAGTAGATGTGTAGTTGGACAAACTAGGTATGAAACAGCCATGTTTGCCTTCTTCTGCCCCTGTAGCCTATTGAAGGCCACTGTTTGTTGAGAACCTAACAAGGATTCTATTAAAGAACCATATTTCATCTGTGACACTCTGCAATCTCGTGATCTGGATAAAAAAAACAAAAAAAAAACAAACAAACATACAAATTAAGGTAATATTGAAATATGCCTTGCTGTCAAACAAAGAATAGACAATTAGTTTATTTTAAAGTTCACACTTTGTCCACCCAAAACACTATCAGGGTTACTCGCTAAAGTGAACTGGAAAAATTCCAGTCAGCTAAGCTTTTAGTTTTGCTACTCTGGCTTTAAAACAACACTCCTCGGCCAAAAATGTAAAACAAATAAATAAATAAAATCAACATAACCACAAACTTCCTAAATGACCAACACACTGATGTCCCTGGATCCCTCTTAACTTTTTGGTGGGAGACGGAGTTTAACATACTAATGTTTATGGATGGCTGTGTTAACCAGGAAACCAAACATTACAAATTCTCTGATAAATTTTGTGTCTATTCCGTGTATGTTATCAGCTGATACACCCATTGGCACAGACACTGAATTAAGGCAAACAAGCATGTTATACTACAAATGCAAAACATGATTGTTTAATCTTTATTCCAGTGAGACCAGCCTTGTAAGCACAATATTTTTTAAAGCAAAAAAGTTTTATTTTATAAGGAGAGGATCTTTATGAAATACTCATATTGACTGTGTTGGCATCTCACTGAAATTCCAACCCAGTCAAGAGATACAGAGAGACAAAGTAGTTCCTATGCCTGACACTTGGCATTGCTACCACCTTTTTGAAAAACAACGCAATGCAGGTTGCGTGTCACCACAATGCAACCTCTTCTCATTGAAGAGCCAGCAGACACCCTTGTGTTGACCAGATAACACACTGTTGTGTGCGCCGGCTGCTTCTGGAAAGGAGGACAGGCGACAGGGTGCCATCAACAACAGCCATAAGCTGCCATCCTGAACCCCAAAGTCCATATCAAGACTAGATGCCAACTTCTGCCTAAACTGCTGGTCAGACTGAAATCAGCATTGTGCCACATAAACATTATTGTCCCCCATATCAAATCCAAATAGCAGAACAAGGCTTTCCAGAAAGATTCCAAATGTGCATGGGAGCTGCTTACCTTTCCCCCCCTCCACAGTCTCTCCACACCGCAGTCTATCCACCGAATTTCGGTCTGGAGGCAACTGGAACAGAAGATCCTCATACACACCCTTAAGGATCTTCTCCTTAACTTCTACCAACATATGCATCCCCATAAGTGACAATTCGCAACCCGGCAAACAAGGGCGAGATAACCTCAGAACCTATACTGTCCAAACCCCCTTCTTGATAACAGTAGGGAGGGAGAACCTTGGGATCACCATAAGCAAAATTTACGCTATCCTGTCCCTGGGATTCTTTAAAAATAAACCTAACCAAGTGCATTACTTCTTCCTGATCCTGTGAAACTGCTCGCTTAGGCCACTGACCCCACCCCTCCATGGCCTGCTCAGGGAGGCTGAAGGACCTGGCACAGGATCAGAAGGAAAGTCCTCCTCCTCCAAACCAGGCAGCACCTCTGCTGCTCCATCCTCTGCTTTCGGGGACACGTGGTGGCACATTGAGCCCAAATGCGGTCCGGTACCACTGCTGACTCCACTCCTGGACCCTGGATCAGGCATTGATGATGGTGCTGCTGCTGGTTCTCTTCTGTGTGCCATCATTATGTAGTTGCCTTGCATGGGGACTATCCTGGAATTTGCTCGCACGCCGCAAGGCGTGTGCGATGATGAAACTTTTGGCAGAATGTGCAATTTGCTCGTCATGCGGTCAACTGCTTGTCCGCCACCATCTTGGCCATGCTCAGCAGCAGCCCTTGCCGATCGACTCCACCTTCCACCAGCCTGCGAAGCAGGGGCCCTGTCTATGGCCCCACTGACTACTCCTTCAGGACTCCGGCACCTCTTCCTGTCGCCACGCCACACTGTGTTTAGGGACAAACGCATCCGCTAGCAGCCACTCCAAGATCCTCAGGCTGCTTCACAGCCATCCTGGAGGCTGGCTGCACACCAGCCACCAACACCTCAAAGGAACCCCATCCTTGGAAGTCCTGGTAAGCCTACAGAAGCTGAAGCAGGTCATCCCTGGAAAGGGTAGCTATATCCTTTCACTGGTAGGAAGGGGATAACAGCCAACACTGTAAACTGACAGAATTAATCTGTCTTTCTCTACCTTACAGGCCTCAATCAGGGCAGAAAACAAAATCAGTCAGGATTCCTCAACTGCTCCTGCTGACTGGTATGTCCCCACCCTTCCATATAGCCTTATAACCTTACACAACCTGCAACAATGTACAAACGTAAGTTCAGGCCATAATTCAGGAGTCATGTTCCCCATTCCCAAGTTGTCCATGGGAAAAAAACTCTTCCAAGTTCCCCAGCAAACTGCATGCTAGGGGATTCAGTCCTATTTTTTCCCCTCACTTACACTGCCATTTAGAGCCTAAAGCAGCCCTGACAGATGAGGCAGAGGAACTTTCTGTCCCGGTCCTACTCGATCACTCTGCAAAGTGTGCCAATGAGGGAAGGGCATTTTCTGTGCATCCTCCCTACCTGTCACCCTCCCCGAGTCACACTAATGAATAGCACAGAAAATGTCTGCACTGCAAATGCTACAACCTATAATTCCTAACAAGTGTAAAGGAACCATAACCACAACAGTCCAGTGTAGCGGTTATGGAGCCAGGAGTGCCCTGGCACTATCCCACGGTAAGTACTCAAACCATTTTAGAACTCACCTAGGTAGTGCCACAACCCCTGCATCTTGTCTTGTTCTTTATTAGAATCTGGAGCTTGTAGCTGATGCTCTCAGCGCAGTTCTGCATGACCCTGTTAATCTCTGTGTAGCTAAATAGATTCTCCCAAATGAGAAGAAAAGACGCAGGGGCTGGGGCAGCACTCAGGTAAGTTGTCAAACCACTCTTAACATTTGATTGCTTACCGTAGGACAGAGCCAGGGCACTCCTTGCACCATAACCACTACATCACAATGTAGTGCTTATGGTGCTTGGAGTATTCCTTTAACAGACACTAAGCACGCTTTCCTCAGGTTCAGAGGATCACACACTTTTTTATTCAATTTCCTATTCACCGTGTTTCAGGTGGATTTGAGAAAGTTTGCTGGGAATATAAAACTAAAAGGGATGTCAAAAGTTACAGTGACCCAAGACACTGACTCTATAACGAATTACAGCTCCTGTTATTAGGATCTGTAATAGTGGAATGGTAGATGTAATCTAATATAAATTGTGTCGAAAGGACCATTTCACAATTGGTGCTCCACATTGGTGCTAACATCTAGTACATTGCTTGATTTAAAGTGCTTTATGACTACATTAGATGCTAAATTGTGGGGTGATCCATTCTATCATTCACTTTGATTTGTATTATTTTTATTGAGAACGCACAGTGCACAGCACTGTCTGTACGTGGTTTTCGAGTACTCGAGCAGCTTGTTTGTAGTTATACTCTACTTTAGAATGAGCTATCACTGCTGGCTCTCAATGTAAAGTGGATTGCACTTCCTCATATGCTTATCCCGCACTGAACAAGCAAAATAAGAGTTGCAATCTTTAAAAAAAATATATTACTTACGAGCATTCCAAATCATGTTCCATCTGTGTGGGTATCGTAAGAGCAGATGCTGCCTGTTTATTTTGTCTGTTTTGTTGCCAGTTGCTTATATCAGACTCAACATGGAGTGTAAAAGAGAAAAACAGCAAAAAAAAAAAGCTAAACTGTGAAACAGAAATAATAAGAATAATAAAAGTAAAGCACCATCAGGATTATTCGCCAAAGTGAGAATTAAAAATTATTTTTTTCCGATTTTTTTCCAGTTTGGCTATCTCGGCTTTAAAAGAACATTATAACATTAGGAATTAAAACATGTATTTCTAACGTACCGGTAACCTCCTCCTGCGCTCATTTAAATAGGCAGGTTTGCTTACCTTTCTTCTTGTGACACGCCAGTTTTCCCCGACTGCAATCGTCAATCCTGATGATCTCAGCAAATCCAATGCTTCGCCATTCAGCATCTCCTCATAGAGATTCATTGTGTCAACAGACCGATCAGGGCCGAATCCAGGAAGTCCCTCTACTGACTGTCAGAGTGAGTTGAGGTAGCTTTAGGCAGTAGTGTAAACATTGCCTTTTTTATAAGAAAAAGTAGAGTTTACACTGTTCAACCTTCAGAGATGGGCTCTAGACACCAGATCTACTATAGAAGCTAAGATGTAGTGGTTCTGGTGCATGTAATGTCCCTTTGAATTTAAAATTCACTTTGCATTCAGACTTCAGTAAATAACCCTGCTAATGACATAATAAATTACTCCCCTATTTTGCTATTGGGAATAGTCACAAGTGAATGCTCTGAATGTGAAAAAGTTTAATAATTGGAAATGTTCAACGAGGAAGCACTTCTAGAATAGTGTTTATGGTCAAATGTAAACATTGTGGCAATTGTGGCACATGCGCACTTGTCTCCCTTGCTTTCCTAAGGGTATGCATTGGATTGGCTGAGATTATCAGTATTGATGATCACCGCCAGGGGAGCGGTGGCATCCCTGGAGAGACCAGCTCGTTGAGAAAAACAAGGTGTGCATTGCTTTATTTTATAGCATCTGGGGGGACTCTGAATTTAACTAGTATAACACTCTTGCACTAGGAGTACATATTTGTAACACTAGAATGTTCTTTTAAGATGAGTGTCTCACCCTACCTAAGCACAAGGCCAAATAGGAGGAAGACCTCAAAATCCGATTCACAGATGGGCAGTGGCAAAAGATTTGCTCATTCACCCAATATTGCTCAGATCCTCATGAATGTAGGAGAAAGCTTAAAGGCTACTACACCGCTGGACAGGACTCTGCTGGCTTTCAGTACTTATACCGGGTATCAGGTGTGTGCTGGAGGTGCAACGACCATCTGGTCACATACCTACACAAATGGTGGCCATGCCCTTTAATATCTCAGCTCTGGGCCTGGGTCCACGATGACAACTCTTTGAGGGTTGAGGAGCTGTCCCACTTCACACCAGAGGCACTGCTCTTGCATCACACAACGCAATCTCTCAGTAGTTATAGGGCCGCGCTCACTATACGCTTACTTAATGCTTCAATCTCGCTGAAACCATGAAATTGGAAGAGCCCTACTATACCAACGCTGAAAGTGTGGCTGAGCATGGCTGAGCACATTCACTCTATGGAATAACCTATCTACATGTCCTGTGTGCTATCGCACCAACACAAGGCCCACTGGGCAGGATGGTCCTCCTACATTACTTCTCCACGGACCGCTGGTGTTCATGTGTGACCCCCTGGGGGCCAGCCAGCACGACCCATCAATTCAGCTGCACTGACAGAGTAAAACAAACAACTTAACACTCTTGGTAAGACTTTGCCTAAGATATGTACGTTATATGTTCTATGAATAGATAATGGAGTCTATAGACCAAGGGTAGGCAACCTTTGGCACCCCAGATGGATTACATCCCCCATAATACTCTTATTCCCATAATGCTGGCAAAGCATCATGGGAGGTGTAGTCCAAAACATCTGGAGTGCCGAAGGTTGCCTATGCCTACTATAGACAATTTATAGAGTTTTTTAAATGAACCATTGTATATAGACAACATGACGACTCCCCCCAACTTTCCCTCTCCCTTTTTTCTGCACCCTCAATATAATGTGTATTTGTAGTTTTTCATTACCCCTCTCTCCCCTTCTTCTCAAACTGATGTACATTTGTAAAATGTATACCTTACAATTTTTCAATAAAAGCATTAAATACATTAAAAAAAAAAAATTATCATCTCAGTTGCTGTTTGGGAACATTTTCTAATCTTTACAACTCCTGTTTTGGGCATACGCCTGAGGCGTATCCACTAAACCGCAAATTGCAGTGAATTCAATTCTGAATAAAATAATAGAATGTAGCAAAAAATTAGAAAAATTCTCCAACCCAACCAGTCGCAGATTGACTGAATCATGCCATTCAGATTTCATCTCACATGTCTGTATGAATGATTTCTTTCTTGCTGGAAGGCTAAATTATATTTATGTCTGTATTAATGGTAAGTATAAAATACTAATATTTCTGATATGAATACTGTCATGTAAATGCCTTATTTATGTGTATACTGACATTTTATAACAGAATCATTTGTCGATAAATGCTCTCTTCTAATACACGTTTTCTATATTTCATATTCTTTATAATTTTTCATTTTTATAACAACTTAAGCAACTGAACTTTCCAACGGTTATTTCATTACACTCTGTAGGGAAATTAATACAGATTTTAAAATGATTAATAATGTAAGTATTTATATAAAAAAAATGAATTATTCATGTACAAGAATGAGGCCTCCAGCTGCCAAAAATGGATGATCTCAGTTGAAGAACGCATACCACATGAGAGAGATCAAATGGTATGAACCTCATCAAGATTTAAAAAAACATAGCGTATATACAAATGTATATAGACAGATACACAACACTTGGCCTCTGACCTATTCTATAAACACTATGAGTTCAGTGGCAGAGGGGTTCTGGAAAACACGGGTGCTATACACAGTTACCGCATAGCACTGTATATTGGATGGCAGTCCTCCTCCGCAAAAATCTCATCTCACACATTCTGTCCCATCGTGTAAATCTATAGTTATTCTTTCACATACCGTCTACTGCCAATAGCGTTAACTAAACTATTCAACAATATCTACAAAAATGCAATTAAATGTCTTGAATAAAGGTTAAAAATACAAAAATAAATTATAAACTTTGAGCTAGTAAGTGTGCGCGTTTGTATGTGATATATGAAAATGTTAATTTACGTTAAAAAAAAGGAAAAAGATCGAAGAATTTTATTTTCATCTGTACAAATATATCAAATTTTCTGTGGATTTAATTACACTTCTGTTACACAGACTGCTATATATTGTGCTAAAGTTGACATTTTAACTCGTCAGGTGCATGTGAGTTTTTTTAATACATTTACCAAAATGTCCAAATATATGTATATTTGGACATGTACCAATCACAGGCTGGTACACCAGTCTATATAAAATACATTTATTGTAAATGGAGTCAGGCTATCTCTCAGAATTAGTAATTTCAACTACATATGGTTTAGCTCTGTATATTGTTTAAGCAGAGAGAAATACAAAGGATTAGCTAGGTAAAACATATAAGACGTTTATTCATTAAAAGCTTGACCTTTTGATACCGGCTCTGGTAGGTAAGCATGAATCTCTGACAGGCATCAAAGTATTCAACAAGTTCATAATTTGCCCAAATCACTCTGTACTGAATTTATTGGATATTGGTTCAGAAATCATATCTTCCATTAGGTGAACCAGGGCTTAGAGATAAGCTGTTAGATAAACATAGGCCTCACAACTGTCCTGTTTTGGCAAGACAGACCTTATTTTGGGGTCCAGCTCCGCTATCCTAATTTTGTTCCCTGTTATCCCGCATTCAGGGACATCAAGGAACTGTCCCTGGATAGCACAGGGCAAGCACATCATTAGAAGCTTCGTCCTCTCCATAGAAGCAATGACCCCCTAAAGGCCCACCCACCTGTCCCGATTCCTTACCCGGAAATTTGGGGAGATATGCCAACATTGGAGCCAGCACTAAAAGTAACACTAAAAAATATCACCAAAACTATTATAAAAATCGGGGGCAGAGCCGAACTGGCTAAGAGACTAGTCACACACTGCATGAGCTCCCGCAGCGATGGCTTAAAAATGCTGAATACCTCGAATTTGAAAGCTGGTGGTTACCCACAACAAAGCTCATTGAATGGAGGAAGCAGCCGTGGATATGCCGATACTACCCATGGCACCTAACTCGACAGGGAACCGCAGCAGCAACATGAGGCCTAGCGGCGGCACTGGGGACGGACGGCCGCCTTCCCGCCAGATGCCGACCGCATCAAGCGAGAGAAACGCACTCAACCCCCCCCCCTATGGACCGATGGGGGGATATCTCGGTCCCCACCAGACGGAGTGTTCCAGACTCCGCGCCAAGCATCAGGCACGACGACCTCCCAAAACAAAGTGGAGAAGGGGGCCCCCAAGATGGCGGATCACCCCCAACACGAGAGTGTCGGACAAGCAACGTACTCACCATAACATAACAGAAGCCGATGATCACACCAAAGACTCTATTACAATCATCTTTGACTGCTTCTGGGCCCAACTAGAGGCTCTCATGCCGTCTGCAGCACCACGTCGGAAAACCCCCGCGGGGGTCAGAACCGGAAGCGGACGGAGGACTGGAGATACTCACCAGGGCAACTCCAAGACCCAAGCTCTGAATTCTCAAGTCCAGACCCCTCCCGGGCCGAGAGCAAATGGGGGCATGCCCCACAGGTGCCGGCCACAATGGTGGAGAGAACCACACCGACATCTCAAGCGACCGACTAAAGCTCCCCACACCACCCTGCTAGGGGCGACCCTGGGCCGCACAGGTTCCTAGGCTCGTGGCCTACGAGCACCAACCCTCTCACGGCTCCAGGGCAAGGAAGGATTCCCACCCCCAGGACAACGAAGCTCTACCCAGCTGAAACAGACCTTAGGCGTGAGACCCGAATCCAGCAAGCACTCGACACTCAAAGGACGCCGAACACGCAACAGCGGTGCAGCAACCCCGTTTAAAGCGCTGGAAGTACCGGGGGAAACCCCCACACGCTATATGGCTACTGCTGCACTTGCGGGCCCACCACTATACCTCCCATGGCGAGGTTCGGCTATGTTGCTGACTGGCATAGGTTGACCTGGGTTTCCAAACCCGTAGCCCTCACACCGGACTATCCTATGCTATATAAATGCCAGAAAACTGTGCCTTGGAACATTACTTTGAACTAATATATATAGTTGTGCCTGCAATCATAACCCCAGACGAACATAGCATGTAAACTTCAGATGTGCCTAACCTAATAATCATGATGTGTTACACACTCCTAGACTACAGCATGCAACTCACTAACACATACACGCTAGTAATGAGTACTGTTATCCTGTTAATTTTATTTTATTATTACTTAACCTTATATGTACATTCTTATGCACAAGCCATGCTCTCCTCCTATGTCTCTTATTTACCTATTTCTCTATGACATGTGCATTATGCTACCATATTCAAAACCAAACGTGAATCTAAACTACTGTTCTAGAGATCATATAAATACTATAAAAATGGGGGCGGAGCTTGCCCGTCGACCTAAGCAGAAGCAGGGGACATGAGCTCCTGCTTCACGGGCAGGAAAAACTGCATAATCGAGGGCTGAATAGCCCAAGGAACCATCAGGGTGCATCACCCACGTCTGGGGTGCACCTCTGGACACACCGAGACCCTCTTTGAGCTCATAGGAGCTGGAAAACCGGGCCTACAGAAGCCAGAGCCGGGGAGAGCCGAGGAGAGGCGGCCGCGGGCGGCACGGGCGGTGGCCATGTGGATTCGACCGCTGACCCGCCGACGCCATTATGGCGCCCCACTACAGACACTCCAAGCGGACGTTTGTCCACACAAGCACCGACAAGCGACTAGGAAGGAGACAGATCACACCAACTTGGGCACACAAACCTACCTACACGCACGCGGTAAGGTGAAAGCCGTGCAACCCAAAAGCCCCAAACGCACCTCCGACCAGCTGACCACCATGCGGCTACCTGGGTCAGGAGCTGCACACCAAGCAACGGCACGAGAGACCTACAAGCCTTACCGAACTGGGGATGGACTCTCGGCGCCCTGGTGCAGAGGCCTCCGAAGCACGCCGGTTGGAGCCACACCCTTGCCAACCAGAGGCATCGGATGACTTTTAATACCCCATTGCTGGATGGCCTATTACCATGCCACCACGTCCCTGCAGCTGCAATGGACTTTGCCCCACCTCGGTATAGTACCGCGAGATAAACTCATGACATTACTTTCAACAGCATAAATGTGTTCACGCACACTTTTCCTTATCTCCCTAATCGCAAGCTCCCACACTGTCAGCGAACAATTTATGCTTTAATTACTTATTCATAGACTAGACAGTCACTCACATAATGCTTACTTAATTTAGTAAGAAATGTCGGCACTGAGATATAGCTAAGGTAACGGTTTCGAGTCTATCTGTTAAGCAACTCTGTTAGCCCAGCGACCCCTGCTTTATTTTAGTTGAGATACATTCTGTGGCAAGCATCCCGGTTAACTGTTAGTCAGCTCTAATTAGCCTGTCCATGGTTACCAGCCATCAAATACAATGTTGAAAGCATGTTTATTTTTCTTTATTTTTTATTCTTGTTCTTTTATCACTTAAAGTGCATATTCTGACTAGGCATACCTCATGCATCTTATCAATATGACCCAACCAATGTACGACTTAACGTAAACTGACATACTCAACATCAGCATGTGAACCACTTAATAATGAAAAATGCTTGGTCTAACTTGTCTATCTTAACTATAAAATGTGCAGTCTTGTTTAAAACAGCCATGAAGGCGGAGCTTGACTGCCAAGGAAGCCAGACGTGCTCTGCAAGAGCTCCTGCATCTGGCCCCAATAAATTAGGATTTACACCCGGGCCACCCATCAACCAGACCGCAATACGCACTCATATTGCCAAGGGGCCTTCGGTGCACCGGAGGATACTCGTTGTGAGCCTCTCTGGACCCGGTACACCCTGATAGTGGCCAGCGGCCTACACAAGCCTGAGCTCTGGAGAGACGGCCGCTCTCCGAGCTCCGTCAGTTGCTAAGTGGTCCCGGTGAACAAAGCTATCTTCTCCCCCCCCCCCCCTCTGGACCGGCGGGGGTTATCCCGGTATCCACTAGCTGGCACCTCTGTCGACCCTACACAGCGATCACACCACGACGCCTGATCACGGCTGTCCTACCCAAGATGGCGGCCGGGCCTCTGCTACACCAGCCGAGTCTGCATCAGCCCATGGAGACACGAGGAGATGCGGCTGAGTATGTGCTGGAGCGACTGGATGCAACCTTTGCTGATTTCTGGGCCAAACTGGAGGCTCTTCTTGAAGCGACTCCAAATGAATCTCGGGACGGAGAGCAACCCAGTGAGTCTCACTATACGCCTGCTAAAAGCCAAGTGGTTCCCGGGGGTCATCCTACTAAACGAAGCGGCAAGCATATGCACAACCACCACCACCCCTGCACGGCTAACAAAGCGAGAAGGCGCAAGAAGCCACAGCGGCAGGCACCGCTCCTCCGACAAACCCAGCAGCATGGACGCTACTACCCACCTCGACCACAGAGATCCGGACTCCCTCAGCGGGAGCAGCATGACCCAGAGGCAGTCCCCTTAAGCTGCCTGGCACACAAGAATGTCGGCCCATGGAGATCGCCATCTTTCCAGGTTCGATGCCGCGTACAGAAAGGGCAGGAAGGTGGGGCAGAATCCGATACCAAGCTACCTCATCAGACTTGGACTCTAAGTGGCATTGGCTAAATGTCCTGTGTGGAATCATACTAAACCAAGTGTAGCCAGGGTATCAGCCAGCTTTACCTTGCTTACATGTTATACCTTTGAATGCATCCACTTTTATTTTTATTTCCTTTGCTTAGAACACCTCAAATCTATAACCATCTGTAGTATCTTCACACATGCATGTAGGTTTATTTCTGGTTTAAGTCTAGCGCAATATGCAACCACTTATTCCTAGCCTAGCCAGACAAGTGATAGGATAGAATCAACCTAACATATACTACATTGTAAAGCCGTGTTCAATCAATGATTGCACATGTCATAATTTGTCTCTATGTCACTCCTCTATTTACCCTTACCAGACATGTGCACCTCGCTAACCCACTTAAACGAGAACCTAAACTATTGAAATACTGTATTTTATATTTTGATTTTCATCTTTGCTGACCCTCTTTATGCTAACTTATGATGCTGCAATGTAACGTGCTACTAATAATGCGACCAGGGGCACAACTACTCTACAGCATGCCTACCTACAGTCTAGCTTAAGTTATACCGACATGCAGAGCTAAATAATACACCAATATGCAGGGAAATATGATTAGCGGATAGACTATCCTGATACGCTGTACTAGTCCCTCCTGTAACATATAAGTACATATACTAAGAATAGCCGGGATTTAGGCAACCACTGTACCCTTAGTATGCTTCGCTTGGGCAAAGCCATTCAACTACTGCATGTCAGATAGAAGCGGGAATGAGACCTACACTCTCTGCATCAAACGTTAATTACCCTCACACGACAGCCAGTTATACCTGTACTACACATACGGAGTCAGCCTCCACATGGAGTCTCCTTAGACCAGCTAGTTTAAGCGGTATACACAATATAAAAAACGTGAAAGTTATCTGCATGCCAAGTTTATGTTTTACTCATGAAAACCACGCTTGTAATCTTATGCACAAAAAATTTAAAATGTGCACTGTTCCTCATGTCACATAATTGTTATAATCCATTTGATGTTATGCATGTACCAGCCGCTGTGACGGCACAATTTTGTTCGCCTAACCTGTGCACGAATAAAATAAAGAATATATAAAAAAAAAAAAAAAAAAAAAAACAGCCATGAAAAACTATAATATGTATTCTTGTTCGTGCTATCGTGGCACACCATGCATGATTGTAATTCCCTGCACGCTATAAATAAAGAATTAAAAAAAAAAATACAAATAAATACTATAAAAATGTGCCTGTATATCAAATGCCATAACATGTAATACCAATGTTCACCTATTCTACCGGATGTCGCTGTTGTGGCACAAGCCGGCTGTTTGTTCATCCTGTGCACAACCAAAATAAAGAATAAAAAACAAAACAAAAACAAACTATTATAAAAATCAAGGGGTGGTCAGAATGGGATTTAGGCAAATATAGCAGAACTGGTAATGCACCTATTAAAGGAACTCCAAGCCCCAGTAACACTACAGTACGCTGTAGTACTTATGGTGAGAGTAGTGCCCTACCCCCCATTGTAGGTAATTAAAATATTTAACTGGGGTCTTCTAGGCACTGCCTCTATGGAAAGACAGAAGATCCTGCATGGAGCCTCTATTACCTTTCCCAAGCCAATCCTTGCTGTAAAGGCCCAACTGATTGGCTGAGAGCTTGATTTACAAAAACAATATGTCTGACTTCCTGTTACGGTTTTAATTCTCTATTCACAACAGATTTTTAGTAAACATACACAGACAATGCATTATAACATTACAAATGTATATACAAAAAATATGTGTGACAAGTCCCTAAAAATAAATTTGTAAAGATATACAATGAACAACTTTGTGCTTAAAGGGACACTATGTAACTCACACAGCAAAGGATACCGCACTACGACTTTAGAAACTAGGAGCTCAGCTTAAGGGCTGGCAAAGCACAATGCCAAAGATTAAAGAATAAATGTGGCCCAGGCACTTCAGATCTATCATAAAGCAGCTTTATTGGAACAAGAAGTACAACTGTTCCGCCTAGGCAGAGGCCTTTGTCAACTGACACTATAGGGTCTCAGACTACTTCATCTCATTGAAGGTGCAGTGTCCCTGTCCACTTAACTCTGCAACTGAAAACCTTGGAGTTCTAAAGGCAGGCCTATGACTGAATTTAATCAATGCATCTCTATGAGGAAAATTCAGCGTCTTCATGCAGAGCGTGGGGACGCTGAATGGCAGGGCTGCCTACTGTGCAGCCCTGAGCCAGGAAGCCCCTCCAGTGGCCATCTAAGGAGTGGTCACTTGGAGGTGTCCCTAGGGGCAATGTAAACACTGCCTTTTCTTTGAAAAGGCAGTGTTTACATGAAAATGCCTGAAGGGAGCTATTATACTCACCAGAACAACTACATTTAGCTGTAGTTGTTCTGGTGACTATAGTGTCCCTTTAATGTAAAAGATTTTTCAAAGAATTCCATCCACCCTATTCTTCTTCCCTATAGAGTACCTTAAACGTGGATTCTTCTTGTATAAACTTGGGTTCATAAACCTACTGAAGATGTCTCGGAAAAACTTACAGAGATGTTTCCGGATGTTGGATTACAGATGGATATTCCAGTGGTGACAATTTAGATAGTGACTTTCGATAGGCAATGGGATATTTAAACAGATCTACATGCATGTAGGTATGCAGTTTGGATCTAGAATTTGGGTCTAGAGTTTCTTTAGAGCTGTTGGGAAGATCCCTGTCTCCAATGAACACTGTAGAATTTTAGAACTTAACTGGTTTGTTTAAACATATAAAGCTTTAAATGGTATAAGGCCTTTAGGCTTCAACACTTGTTCTGTGTCAGGATCCCGCGGGCGGCTGCGAGGGGAGGCTGCAGTCCGCTCGCGGCACTCACCCTCCAGCCGTCCGCGGTCCCCTTCCTGGCGTGCGTTCGCGGGCGACATCCTCCCAGCCACGGATGCCGCCCGCGTCTTCCTCTGCATCCCCCAGCGGCAGCATGCATGACGCTGCACGCTGGGAGACCGCCCATTTTAATAAACGCCGGGGTCAGCCACCTGACCCGGCGTTAAAGGCACAGTGCCTCAATCACAGTGGGAGGTCTAGATATCTCCCACGTGTGATTGTTAATTCTGATTGGAAATTATCCGATCAGAATTAACCTAATGATTTAAATACTTACCTTTCCTGTTCCTCTCTGCCCTGTTGTGGTCTTTGCTTGCTAGTATTGCTACTGAACTTGTGTTTCTGGTTACGTACTCTCTGGCTTGCTTATCTGACTTTGTGACTTTCTCCTACCCTTTGACCTCGGCTTGTTTCTCGTTATTCTGTCTTCTGGTTCCCCTTACTCGGCTTGTCTCCTGACTATTCTTTGTGTGCTTAGCCCGGCCACTCTAAGGTCCAGTACTGCACCTGTTCTGTGTGTGTGTTAGCGTGTTTGGTTCCCGGAATCGTGACATTCTGTCCTCTTCACCCTGCACCACTTTTTTCTTTATCTCACAACTTATCTTTCTACAACCATCCTTCCACCTTTGCAAACCATAAGTATTTTAATTTCTCTCTGTCCTAGTCAGCCTCAAAGTGCTTTATAGTTTTACGTCAAAGAAGAAGTCCACATTAAAGAAACACTATATTGAATTGTAAGTTAGAGTAACGTATTTTTGGTTAAGATTTAGGACGAACCTTGTTAAAAAAAACAACTGCAAAATAAACATTAAACTTATCTATAATGGGGGCGGGGCCTGACCAGCATGGAAGACAGACGTGCTACTGCAGAGCTCCTCAGACAATAGGGCAATTTCTGTCATTTATGGCCCTAAACAACTCAAAACTGGCAACCCAAATAGACTTACCTGACCCAAAAAGGGGCACTAAACTGACACTGAGGTCTGCAACCAATCTGAGGCCAGCTGGCCGACCGACTTTTGACATGAGGCCTGGCGTCGTACAGCGGGAGAGGCGGCCGATCTCCCGGTCCGGCGCCACAAGATGCCGGCGCATAGCAAGCAGGAGCCCTGTTACTCCCCCCCTGGACTGTCGGGGGTGATCGCGGTCCACATCAGGGAGGCAAACTTAGACCAGAGAGGGTGCAGTGGGGGACTGCACTGAAAAGCATGCAACACCAGCATGGCGGATGCCACGCGTCCCCCCAAGCCTACAGACCCACAGCATGGGACCCTACAGAGGTTGGATGCAATCTTTGACAATTTCTGGCGCAAGCTGGAGGCCAGACTACAACCGCTTACCTCATTACAGACAGGCAAGCGACACATGAGCAACCAGCACAGCGCTACCAAAATGGCCGCCGAACCGCAACTGAAGCGGAGCAACTTAGGCCTACCAGCACTAGAGCGGAGGGAAGCCTGTGAAACCAAGACGGAAATCAACCCAGCATCACCTACCAAGAGGGTGTCCAATACTGCTGTCCTGACTGCCCGACACCCTTCTGGGCTGGGAGCCCACCAGGAGTTCACTCCATGCCATCCATACACCCATAGGGACACCCGGGACAGGGAGAACCCGCGGGCCCCCGAGCCAACCACCGAGATTGGGAGGCTCCATGGACACAAGGCAAGAGCTCTCTCTAAGGCCCGGAGCCGGAGAGGCAGGAAACTGGGACGCAGTGGAAACACCCGAACGGAACGGCGAATCCGCCAAAACACAACATACCCACCTGTCTCCAGCGGCCATTGCACACAGACCCTGACTGGGAGAAACAATACCGACCTGTGGACATTACCTCTGGGCAACTCTTAAATGCCACTCTGGGGGCCAACACCATACCAGCCGCTGGCGTGGGCTGAGGGATGCACTGAGACTCTTAAGTTAAATCTGGCTGGAGCGCTGGGTAAAACACCTTCCGATTAGCTAAACATAACGCATACGCTTGTTTTGTTTTCCTAAGATCTATTTTAGCCTAAAATCCTGTCTCCTCGCTAAGCAACATCCCCCTAGAATAAGTTAAGATGTGAAGGCCTAGCCTGACATAATATAAACCGGACACTAGCCTATTTGCTGCATAAGTACCACGTTTGGTCTGATATGCCATGAACCCAGCCTGTTTCCACTAATGGTCCCCCCACACATCACACTCCTTCCATTTAGTACCACAGTGGCTAGCTCAACTCCAACAGTCTCTGCCTCCCCATATCTGCCTAGCATGTTCCAAGCATTTTCTATTCAGAAAACTCAATTTGTATCTTGAATACCGTAGCTTAACTGCAACATTTGCCTTGCTTAAGCTCTTCATATAATAAAATTGTGCATTGTCTTGTCATGTAACTTGTCTTGCCTGCTCTTGTCGTTGTGGCATTGCAGGCCTACCTGTAGCATTTCTTGCACCGCAAAAAATAATAATAAAAAAAAAAAACCCAAAACAACGTATCTATAATAAGCGCAAGGCAGTCTATAACCCGATCAGCCCACGATAAGATAGATAATCTTGATTACCTCTGCTCCAATCCATTGCATTTCATTTCACAGAGGAGCATTGCAGACCTGCATTGCTTGGCTGGCAATTACCAATGAATCTAATGCTTCTAAGCATTTGTGACGTTCAGCATTATCAAGCTGTACATGATGACGCTAAAAGGGAAAATGAAAGGTCTTCAGGAGAAGGCAGCTCTTGTGGCTACGTGTCCAACTGCATCTAGAAGACTGTTTTCTGACAAATGTAAACATTGTTGTTTCTCAGGGATGGAAATGATTTACATTGTCTATGAAAAGGGGCAGAATATATGCACCACAACCACTTCAAAAAGATGTAGTGGTTTTTATGCTTAGTCTTGGTACCATCATTTTAACATATTAGTGGGTCAGATTATGTAAAAATAAAAAAACAGTCACCCAGCATCCAAGACTCATCATGCCATCGTCATTTTTTTCCACACTGTTTAATCTGACATGGCCCAATTTTGTAGTTAAATAGACTCAAATCACGATGTTTGTGTCTTGTATTGGCACAACTGTAGCACAAAATTCAGAGGTTATTTACAACTCAGAGCACTCGAGGATCATTGCTCTTTCATAATTATATAGCCCTTAAGTGTCTACCTGTGATAATGACTTTTCTTGTATTTTGACCTGGCTAGTAAATTGACCTCTGTATTCCTTGAATTAGCTATAGTGTTTTCATTTTCCTGGAATGCTGACCTTAGATAGTTTTTTTTGACCCACTTGTCTAGTTTTCAATCTGTAATTGCTTCTTTCCTTCCTGGAGGTATATTCCATTAAGTCCAGACACTCAACTGACTGATAATACATCTCTTTTTCACTTTTACTCTTTTTTCTAATGTGGTTAATGCGTGATCATCTATATATGTGAGTTGTTGGGTTATTGCTAATCCAGGCCCTGGGGAGTCAGCACAGCTAAACGGACAAGGGCACATGTATGAGTGTGGGGATGGTGCTAGTGATTGGCTGTATGTGTTTAGGGGATTGGTTATGTGTTTGTAGTGGGGCAGGGATCATCTTACCTCAGTGCCTGTTTGGATTCTGGCCAGCAAACAACTTCCCTCCCACCCACCCTAATTTATGTTTTTTGTTTCGTCACAGCTAGCGGGGAGCGTGTCCTTGCCAACAGGGTTGGGAAGCAGATGGAATGTCAGGAGATGGACAAGGTGGGTCTCAACCTCCCCTGCTCTGTAAGGTAAACTTTTAAGTTACCGAATTGGACATGCCCACCGAGCAAAGAGCCGGCTGGTGGTTAGATTTCAAGATGATGGGAATTTGGTTTGGACGAGGGGGGAGGCGAGACACCAGTGGGTAAAGTTTTTGGTGCATAGGCACCTGGTTAAGTTCGTTGGCAAGGACGGTTATTTAAGTTGAAGGCTGTAGGGCAATAAGTGTTAATTTATATGTTAATTATGGTGTGTATATATATTTATGTGTTTATTTATATTTGAATTAAAGGAAAAGAATAAAGTTCGGATGTGTCCTACAGTTGTAAGTTTTAATAAATAATGTGGCCTGTTTCATCCAATATGCATTGTCTGTCGCTATTGGGGGGATAAGTGGGTAGTCTCTTTCTTTTAGTCGCACCACATTCCCCGCTACGTACACAATGACAGATTGGAAGAATTGGGGAGCAATAACTCTTTCAAGTATATGGGGATTCATATAGATACAGATTTACTAGCCTATGCCAACATGTCATACATTTATTAGTAACTATGATAGTAGAGTGACTATATTTACAATGTATTTTGTGCACACATCATGAAAGCAGGTCCAAGAAGGCAGAGGCCTGGTGTCCACGTTTTGGCTACCACACAGCCGGATAACCCATTAGACAGCATAGGTGACTGCCTACACAGGCCTGGGCTCAGACAGGGGCCTGAAGAGCCCCAGTCTGAGCCTTCAGCTCTAGCTCTGTCTGTGAGCGCGTCAGGCCCAGACTGGCAATTGGGCAAACATTGTTAATACCTGGTGGGTCATGATAACTATTGTCCAGTATAGATGGAGGTGATCAAAGGATCGCCCATGCTGGACGGACACTAACCTTGTGCATTCAAGGGCCGATGAGGGAGATCAAATATCTCTTTCACCAGCTCAAAGCACCCTACTGTGGTACGGTGCAGACTGAGAGATGTCCTCCCTATCAGAGCGTTGCAGCAGGATACAACTACACAGTGCTGGGCCTCGTGAGAGAAATACACTCAGTTTGAACCCAGTGGACAGTGCAGGCTAGAGTTTCTCACTCTAGAAGAACATCTCACATTTTGATCTTCTGAGTGCCTTTCCCCTCCCTGACACAAGGCAAGAAAAATGGGGGGAACATTGGGAGTTTTTTTTTTAAAAGAAGAACAACAAGCAAAATAAATAAATAAATAAATAAATGACTCTCCTCTCACATTACAATACAGCCCCTATCCTATCCCACCCCACCCCACCCGACACATTCACATACACATACTACAGCCACTGTACACACATGCACTGGATCCCCTACACACATATACTATATTTCCTGTACAAACACTGCAGCTAATGAACACATACACTGAATTTCCTAAACACACACACAAATACTGCATTCCCTAAAAAATACACACACTACTGACCCTATGCTCACACACTCACTTCATCGTTTATACACACACACACACACACACACTACAACCACTATAAAAAGCACGCACTTGCTACATCCCCTATACGCACAGCTATATCCATTATACAGACTCTATAGCTCCAATGCATACACTTAGACAGCAGGCAACCAACACTCCACACACAAAACTCAGCCACCACACACAGGCACACTCATCCTACCTCCACATCCAGCTCTCAGCCTTCTCCTCACACAACAATCAGCTACTACACACTCTCACACACAACACTGAACGAACCACACACACACACACACACACACACACACTACTCAGTCTCCCCCCTAACACACACAAAAAACTCAGCAGCACCCATTCACAGAACGGAGCCCACAGGAGGCCCCAACCTGATATCCTCCCTCAAAGAGCTCAGGGCAATTTTAATTTGCTTCTGGGCTACCATACAATGTTTTGTAGAAACTAGGTGGTTTCGTGAATGTGCCTAGTTAAGTAGAGTATCAGAGTTTAATAGAAAACGCGGGCTCCAGTGCTCATTATTAGATGCCTTAATACAATCTGGATATATTTTTAGAGACATGGACGGCTGATGACAATTTATCTGCCCATCTCACTCACTGAGAAAAAAGCTGCTTCCCCTTAGCTTGAACACGCTCTGTCTTACTCCCTATGCCATTGTGTAAAAACATCCAGCATTTGTTCCCAAAACACCAGCGCTAACAGGTAATTATAGGATTTGGGAAGCCAAATTTTGTTTCTGGAAGTAGCAGATTGACCATAACACTTCATACCGCACTTCTCCTATTCTATTCCTTAACAAGGCCCCAACCTATTTTGTGCAGATCTTGCTAGTTTTAATCCTGCTCTGTCATTATTAAACCTAATTTGGTAATGTGAGCCCTATAATTTACCATCAACATTACATTAATCAACAGAGCATAATATATTTCAGCCTACAAAATACTAGAGTACCATTATTTTGTTCACTGTGGCCATTTTGTGACCCCTTCGCTTTTCAAACCACCTCCCACAACCTTTTTTGTTTCTGTGCTAAAACAATGTATGCATTAAAATTATTTTTTTAAGCAGGTGTGTGGGTGTTTTGCTCACATGCACATATTAAAAAATATACTTACCTAAAGATTGCTACTACCTCCAAGATGGCGCATGCTATTAAAAGGGCAGGATCGTACCTCTAAATGGCTTGCAAAGCATCCCACGATTGTCACACAGGTGCACTCTAGGGATTGTAGGACAAACCTGAATAACACTGCTGCCCTTTTGGAGGGGCAAATGGGACTCTATCCAGGGCCTCACGGTTTCTGGGGTTCCACAGGTGGGGGAGTACGTGATCGAGTGACTCTCACACAGATACTTTGTGTTTATGTTAGTGTGAATCTGTGTATGATAGTCAGTGTGTGTCTATGTATGGTGGTATTGTGTGTCCTGGGTCTTAGTTTACGTCAGTGTGTGAATTCATACATGTTAATGTATGTCTTTGTTTGTGAGTCTGTGTATAATTGTTTACATGTGTGTTCACTCGTCAACGAAGAAACACTAATTGATACAACTGATTGATCAAGTAATATTTGATTTATTCACAAAAAAACACACACGCATAAGAAAAAACTTTAGAAAAGTATGTATTCTGTCTGTACATGCTACCTTAAAAAAAAAATAAAGAAAATCATGTATTATGACTTTTAAAATCCTTACCTTGTCGCACCCATAGTATATTGTTCTACATTCAGGAAACATATAGATGGAAGCCTGATGGGACGCTGCAGTGTAAGGGTTACAGGTCAGCAGACCATGCATGAATTAAATATTAACCTGACCATGAACATATAAATTAACTTCCTCCTTGCCAGGCCAGTGCTAGATTAACTACTTTATTATATGGTGTTTGGTGCCAGAAGGTTATATAGAGGCACAAGGTCCATGAAAAAGCAGAACTGTCCTATAACAGGTGCACAATCCAATAACTAACAGCAGAGGGTTTTTCTTGTATGCAATGTGTTCTCTCGCTCTAGGCTGTCTTTTCCTGTATGTTGCTATCATTGAAAGGGACACTCTAGGCATCTAGACCACTACAGCTAATTGAAGTGGTCTGGGTGCACTGTCCCAGCACCCTTTTTAAAAAACGGCCATAATGGGGGGGCGTGGCCAACTCAGCAACGAGCAAGACGTGCTTGCCAGGAGCTCCGACACAGAGGCCCAAATACTAATGGATTAACCTACCTAAACAGCTCCCACGAGCACCGAGACACCCACCCCCCGAACAGCTGACCCAATGGGAGGAAAAAACTAAAAAAAACACGCACTGGAGAACCGCAAAATGCAGAGTGAGGACGAGGTCTCTGAGGCATCGCAGGATGCGGAGCAACCCACGGGGAACACCCGAGCGAGCGGCACTAACAGCGAGTCTGACTCCGATGCAGACTCAGCGCCGGCGACAAAAAGGGACATCAAATGCCTCCTAACTGAAATGAGGCAAATATGGAAGGCGGACCTGAGGGCGACACAAGCAGAAATAGGCACCCTGGGCAAAAGACTCACGGCAGAAGAGTCCAAGGATGGAGAGAGGGAGACACAGCTGCGGGCCGCCCAGCAGGAGATTCAGGTCCTGGCCCAACAGGTCCAAAACCTAACCAAGTCCGTGACAAGGCTGGACACAAGGCACAGGTGAAAGAATATCCGCATCAGAGGAGTGTCAGAACGAATCTCGGGGGATGACCTCCTACCCTTCCTGCACCGTATGCTGACCCACATGGGAGCCAACAATGAAATAGCCACGGAGATGGTGGTGACCGCATTCAGGATCCGAAAGGCTGCTTTAGCACCAGCGGAGGTGTCCAGAGACATTATCGCGAACATTGCGGCCAGATGCGCCTTTATGTCTCGCTCGAGAAAGCTGAAAAGCGTGGACTTTGAGGGCTGCACGGTAGCTATATACGGGAATCTCCTGTTTGCTGTATTAGTGGCGAAAAGGCAGTTAGGCCCTGTTGCTAGCAGACTGCGGGAGGAAGGCCAAGCCCAATGCCCACCGGTGACTTCCTAGCCCACCATACACATAGCCGGGTCACAGACCACCAGGCCAGCAGACAGCCGACGACACAAAGGTCCCTGAGCAAATAAGAGAGAAGCTACACTAGCACCACACGAGCAAGGTAACCCTGTTGGACAGTGTACATAGTTAAGCACAAGTTTTTCAGCTCTCACGACTCTGACTGGGAACTCAAACCGCCAAGCACAGAGGGATAACGCCCACTATAGGCCACACAGATAGACACAGACAGACAGGACACCATAACAGCGGTATCCACGTTAAACCTACCCCTATATGGTACAAAACAGAGACAAACAGATAAATTTGCCCTAAACACGCAGTTGATGTTAATGTATCGCAGATGGACCAATGTTGTTACACCCTGTCATTCTCACAGTGTGATACAGTGTGTTTCTATGTATGGAAATTCAATAAAATACAAATAAAAAACCCAAAAAACTGCCATAATTAGCTTTGCGGGATAACTCTACCTCTATCGGCAGTCTACTAGATGGACTTCTGGGGTGTTAGGCGACTTTTGGTCGCTTTACTGACGCTGGACGTCCTTACGCTATGCATGAGAACATCCAGCATCCCTATAGGAAAGCATTGTATTCCTATGGTGAAATCCTAATGCGACCGCGGCCATTTCTGTACGTTGCTCATTAGGTCTTGGGGGAGTAGAGGAGGTGGACCTGAGCCAGCGCTGACGGTCATCGGTGCTGGACTGAGGTTAGTAACAGTAACCCCTTCTGCTCTGTGAAGGGGAGGTGGGCACTATAGGAAGCTACACCCCAAATAGTTGGTCTTCAGAATTGTGGCAAGACCTGGCTATGCATAAGGGCATAGAGCATTACTGGAATTCCCATTGTATAGTGCTTTCCTCCGAGGAAATCCTAATGCGATCTGGCTGATGTGGATGGTGGAGGAGCAGAGGTGGACAGAGACAGTGTCGCTGGACTGAGGTAAGTGACAGGAGTTTTTAACCACTTCTGCACCATGCAGTGGGGGAGTGGGGGGGGGGGGGGGGGGGGAGGGCGGGGAGGGTCCTTGACAGAGGGGGAAGCTAGTTCCAGGGAAATTAGTTTGTTTTCCTGGCACTTTAGTTTCCCTTTGAAATTTTCAATTAAGGTGAGGACCCACCAATATTGAATATGAATAAGAATATTACAAAATAATAAATATGTGAAAATATGAAAGGAAAAATTCCAGTGGTATAGCATGTATTATAATTTCTGTATAAAATAAAAAATATCATACTACTTACACATAACAGAGCAAGGACCTGTTCTGGTGATATAAGGCTTTGATGGTAAGGATATGTGGAATTAGGAAGCCAGCAAAATTAAGGAGTTTAAACTTTATTGCATATAAAAGTAAAACAATAAAAAAAAAAAAATATATATAAAGTACAAAAAAAGTCTAAATGGGCTACGTTACCACACTTTACGAGCTTCACCTTTGCGGTTTCATCAGAATTCTAGTGTGGTCCCGTATAGTCCCAGATTATATCAGTAATGTAATCCAATATAAGCCATTCCTGGTGCTTTCTAAGAAGTGGCTGGACACACCCAGAAAAGGGTGGGCTCACTGAAGTAGGCTATGTATGCAGAGTGGGCCCTTTTCTTCTTTTATAAAAGTACTGATTTTGATAGAAATTTCTGCTGTAATACGGCCTTGGAGATTTTCTCCCACTTACATTAGCTCCATTGAGCTAACAGACGCAGCCAGCCCATTTGGCTAGTGTAAGCCTGCTGCCTACACCCTGTTAATACTTAAAACAGCGCATTGAGAAAGAAAAGCCGCGCATGGGTAGACCACAGAGGCTTCTCGATGAGGCAGACTTAATGAGACTCTGTCATGGCCGCACTTAATTTTTTTTTTGTGCCCCGACCCAGAGTGCTCTCACTACCCCCCAGTCAAATTCCCGAGCATGCTCACAGTCGTGCACGTACAACACTTGGAATTGAATGACAGATAATCTTGCGAGGCTACGAAGGAAGGACTGGATGGAACGGGGAGCATTCTGGGAAAAAACTATTTATAAAGGAGGTGAAACTTAAAAAGGTTCCACCCTTTGTGAAGAATTGTCAAGCGTAGGAAAAATGCATGAAACAAAGTAGTCCTTACTTGACCTATGTTTTTTTTTTTTAAATAAAAAAAGATAAAAAATTAAGAAAAGAAGAACAGATTATGAAAAGGGAAGAGAAAAGGAAAAAAAAGTGAAAAAAGCTGAGTTTAGGGTGACAGAGACGGTTTAACGTCTGTGCTGCAGAAAAGAGGGATAGTTTTGCAGTAGCTGCATTATGCAACCTACTTTATCATATACTCCCAAAGAAAACCGATAAAAGAAAATACATGCTTGTTTTCTTTCGGGGTATATATCTACTAAATTGTTAAAATAATATTTTTTATTAACAAAAAGGAGTGTTAACAAATTTAGACCCCCCCCCCCAGCCGGACATATGCAGCCGGACATATGCATCTTACGTTTTATGTTTTTTATGCATTACATTTTGTGTTTTCTTTTTTTCCTCCTGGTGTTAAATAAAACCTGTGTTTTCCTGTTATATTAAAGATTATTATACTATACTATAGTTTTAAAAACTATATTTGAAACCCTAAAGTACACACCTACACCACCATTACAGTTTTTACAAGGTTTACCCTGTGCCAGAAAAAAAAAACACTTTTGTTTATGTGTCTGCAGATTAAACAGCAGAGATATCCCTTCATCTCGAGCAGAGCTGGAGGTCCTGAATCTACAAGTACTTTGACGTCAGCTACCCCTCCTTTTTACCGAGCCCTGAAACTAGATATGTTTACAATCACCACCGCCTGGAAAAAGAAAAAAAAAATGAAAAACCTCCTTTTTTTGACAGAGAGCAGCACTTCTTGTTAATAGAAATTACTTTTCAGGAATTACTATTCTCAACTATACCATTCTTAAAAAAAAATTAGGGGAGTAAAGGCCTTCATCGCATGTTTGCAATACAAATTGATCCCTTTAAGGCTAAGGTTAGAAAAATTCCTATAGTGAAAGTCCTGATATGTCTATAGCCCCAAAGGGCTTAAAATATTTTACTGGTTGAGGAGAAGGCTAATTCATTAATCCAACATAAAGTAACTAATTATAATTTGTGCAGAAATTAATTTAAAGTTGCACTATTGTCACCAGAACAACTACTGCTTAACATAATGGTTCTGGTGTCTGCTGCCTGTCCTTGCAGACTTGTTTAAGTAAACACTGCCTTTTCACAGAAAAAGGCAGTGTTTACATTGCTGCCTAGGGACAACTCTAGAGACAGTCACTCAGAAGGTCCCTAGAGGTGGTTCCTGTGTTAGTGCTTCACAAATTGCCGCACTGACGTTCGGCGTCTTCACACTCTGAATGGAGACGCAGAACGTTCCTCATAGAGATGCATTGATTCAAAAGTGGAGATGCTGATTGACGCAGCGTGGGCCCAGCTAACCTGCGTAGCTCTGAACTAAATTTAGGAGAGGTAAGGGGAGGGGGGGGGGGGGGGGGGGGGGAAGAAGTAACATAAATAGTGTTTTTCAACACTATAGTGTCAGGAATCAACTTCTGTATTCATGACCCTATAGTGTTCCTTTAAAAAAAAATTTCAACAGCATGGCTCAATATTTAGTTCTACAGGATTTGCACCAAACAACTTTAGTTCAACGGAGTGATTCTGGTGTACATACATATCATGTGCCTGCAGTTTACCTGGTTAGGTCTGCCATTTAGGATTTAAATCACTTTATTTATGCAACCCGAGACAAACCTTCAATGCATGTGACCTACACCACCTTCCTACACATTTCCTGTCAAGAGATTTCTAATGTTTAAACTTCCTGTAAAGCACATTCTGTTGAATTAATATTTTACATCTCCTTCACTGTTGATAGCCTTCAAGAGCCTCTTGTGTGATTAAAGCACAGTCAACAGAGCAGGAGATAAAAACTTCCAAAGTAAATACACTGTGCTGTCACATTTGATTGAAAAAGAAACCATTTTATTCATGTAGACTGTCACAGCCAGTGAAGGTGTGGCTAGGGCTGTATAAACAAAAGCAAAAATGAACTAACTACTATATAATAGAGAATTGTACAATGAGCTTCAGTAAGCGGAAGTTGTTTTGGTGCATAGAGTATCCTTGTAATGTGGCCCAGCCATTGCCTGAGGTTTTTTAATATATTGCAAAGACCCCCGATAGTGACTACTCTGCTTGGTGTCCAGTGTCCAGGGAAGGTAAGTTGTACTTACATGAATCAGTTCCTTGTGGCTGCCGTCAACATTGAGGTCTATGGAGCATCCCGCGAGACCGCAGGATACTGTATAGACAAGGCCCTTTTCTGTATAATCGTCACTAGTGACAGCTTGGGGAAAATGACAAAACTTGAAGGCAGTCAATAAAAGGTCTTCAGTATATTGCATAATATAGGCTAAAGTAGCTGATCTTCAGAAGTTTTACATCACATCACAGCCACATCACAGCCCAACTATTTTAGCCAAATTGTGCCCTTTCATTTTTAATTCACTAAAACATGAGTATTCGCATTCAGCCTCAGTGATCAGCTCGGAATCTCAGAATATCTGAGATTTGCAGGGGACAGAGTTAGACCCCTGGGTTCTAAAAAGACCCCGAACGGGTCCTACTGGCTGTCCCTGCTGATAGTGATCGGCACTGGTCTTTGTTAAGGACCTTTTTAAGGTTTTGGGTTTGTGTTTGTGTGAGGCCTAAGGTTGGTGTTAGGGTTATAGGTAGAATTACGGGTAGGGTTAGGTTTTGACATAGCACCAATGTTTGACACTGGTCAGTACGGTGACACAAATAGTATCACTTCACCAAACTGTGTCCCTAGAAAGTAACCAAACAGGCATGTAAAAGTTAGGATATGTCTGTTATTTGACCTTACAGTCCCTCACGTTCCTGGCAAAGGTATGCATGTGAGGTATCATTATACTCGAGAACAGTAGCAGAATACAAATACTGGGTCTATACAGTAGTTGGATACACACGGTCTGTGTTATAACCCATGATGATAAAAATAAATTGTGAAAAACACAAAAAAAAAAAATATAACCAGAATATTTAACCTAAATGGTTAAATTAAAAATGTCAAAATGTTCTTAGTTAAATAGCCTGTACACTGAATGTCGAATTTTGCAAAGGATTAGCTTTAAAACTGTAACTCACTCTTTGCATTATTTATAACTTCTAAAACGTAATTGAAATCCTAGACATATTGGGCATTTTAACAATCAGAGTTAAATAGTCAATCTATTTAAACTTATTTTTCTTTCGATATACTTGTATTGAAATGATTAAACGCAAAACCGTATAATTTTGTTTCTCTTTATTTTTTTTAATTCACATTTCACGTTGCGCTATGTATAGAAGTAGGGTATCAAAAAACAAATCCCCATTTCTCCTTTAAGTAATGCTGTACAACAAGAAATTGTAGTAAAATGACGACATGGCAAAAGTGTCAAAAATGGTCATAAATGTGATACAACTCAAAAGAGCCATGGTCCTTAAGGGGTTAAACCCCAGGTTAGCCTCCATATCATATTAAATCTATTAATAATGTGTGTGCAAACGATTATGGGAAACGTCTCTACCTGTGCCAATGAACATGCAATAAGTACAGGATATTTTACAGGAAGCTTTTGCTAATAATACCATTTCTGTTTTTTAAATGAGGTTTTTTTTTTTTTTCAAGTTTCCTTGTTGTGAAGAGTTAATCCTGCCCTCCAAGCTGTGGAGGGTTAAGCCTACTGTAGGCTTAGTAACAATGTAGCACTGAGGGTGCCCCCTTACCCTCCTTCCAAATCTGTCTTTGTGCACTCCATAACTGTGCACAAGTTCACTAAAGGTGTGTTCCAGCAGATGGGAGTGTACTCTGTGTTTGCTGTGCTAAGTGTGCCTCTTGCTAAACCTCCCATTCTGCTTTTTGCCTCTCTGGGGAGTTTACAATCCCAGAGGGTCTCCGAGGAAGGAGCTGCAGAAACGTAGGAGTACCATGAGGAAATCATATACAGGTGAGGGGACTTTAATTGCAGGAAAATTGTATTCAATTGAAGGGGAAACCCTGGGTCACATTCAATGCTTTTACTTGCTAAACATCATGCATATCTTGCCAAGTTTAATGTATTAATGTTCATAATCACAACATTTAAAATATGTGATACGTCATAAATTATTTATAGAAAATGATTGTGCTAAGGTAGATTCCCAGCTGAAACTACAACTCCCATGATCCTTTGCCAGCCTTATTCATGGGATAGCTGGGGGATATGACTTATGCGCATCATTGTGTTAGAATTTGCACTCATGGAGAAATTGATACTTTCTAAAATATTAACCTTTTTTTTTTTCATCCCCACCCTCTGGCAGTGAAAGGGTGAAGGGTTAACCTTTAAAAGTAATAATACCCTTATGGTGTGTGACCTTACAGTTGTTTGCAGTGTAATTACAGGGCATAATTACAGATCAGTATGATTAGCTTGGAGGAAGAGTGCTTGGGGTGAAGGGGGGACAAGACAGTGACTTTCACCTACATTAACCCCTTAAGGACACGACATGTGTGACATGTCATGATTCCCTTTTATTCCAGAAGTTTGGTCCTTAAGGGGTTAAATGGATTTATTGGAGAAAGAAAGCATATTTTAAGCAAAAAGTGTCAGAAGAAAGTTTTGAAGCTGGAAGCTGTCCGCTAAGCTGAAAATGTGAGGAAGTCCTGCTTCATGGAGAAGGGAGGGGGTAGTGGATCAATGGCATAGCTCTCCAGTGGAGGTGGGGGGGAGAGAGGTTAAAGTTGGGAATTCAGTGTACTGTTGATATAAAAGAAAGCCAAGTGGTAAATATAAAATATGGTGAATGCAATTAAAATCTACCGTTTTAAAGAATTAGAAGGCATAGGACAAACTGTTGTATTCTTATTTTAAGTTTCAGTGTATTTTTATAACGTTTTGGAATTGCACGCTCAGTCACGCCTGTTTATGTATGAATATTGGGAGTTAAGTAAAAATCGCTATTCTGGGGCAAAGTAAGCAGTCGTCATGGAAACCAGTGGAATGTTTCGCTTTTAGAGACTTACCCAAGAATTGCTCATTATACATAATCCCCATAGATTTCAATGGTAGATAAGAGGCCTATCTACTCTGCCCGACTCCTATCTAAAAACAATCTTTATTCTTGCTTTTTGCTTTTTTTTTCTCCATTTTTTAAAACCTTCACAGCAGTGCCATATAGTTTATAATCACAATGGAATGTCACGTTTAAAAGGAAAATACATATGCGGAAGTTCTGTGATAGGCCGTAGATCAATGAAGTCTGTTTATCAGAAGTAATAAAGATTATTTGAAGGAATGGAACTTTGATCCTGAGGAATTTAGACCTTGGGTAATCTACCTGGTAGAGAAAGTAAATTTGTATGTCACCGAAAGGTAAACTGCATGTCAAAAAAACTGCTTCTATGTAGACCACTTGTATTATTTAGGCATTGGTTTTTGCAAATAAAAATTGGCCATTTAAAAAAAAAATTGATTATAGTCTACTACAGTAGTAGACCGTATTTATTTGTGTATTACATAGAGCTCATTCATTGCCTTGTTTAGAGCACTTTTCGCCAACACACGTTCGTCCGCTTCCTAAACGCGACACTTTATCAATTCCTAAAATTTATTACACGCAGACCACAGGGTGTACTTCACAACTTTTATATTATCGTCCATTTAATTGCAAGTTAGATCGTATAGAGAGAACTTCACTTATGCGATCATTCTGTGTCTCTTGGGATATTGCATACAGGATGGGTGTCTGTACCTTAGCAAAGCACCGTTTATGTCTGGATAGTTTAATAAGAGATACACACACACAATTATTCTCAGGGAAATATTAACACATATTCCAATATATGTAAGGACAATCGTCACTTCAAGACTATTAATCTCAAGTTTTAAAATCAAGTTTTAAAATCAAGTATATATATATATATATATATATAAAAAAATAAAAACAATTAGAATAACTGGTCCTTTCTTTTAGTAAATGATAGGATCCTTCAGCCACATACATGCATCTTGGGTCTTACAGTGTTCGAACACTGAGAGTTAGTCTCTATGGTCTTCCCTGCTTCACTTCCTGCGCAAAAGCAGGGAAGACCATAGAGACTAACTATTGGTTTTCAAACACGATCTGACCCAAGGTGTATGTATATGGCTGAAGGATCCTGTCATATACTCAAGGTAGGGAGGCATTTTTCTAATTTTGTTACATATAATTTATTTAAAAAAAAAAAAAAATTGACGAAAGGGATATTATATTAAAAATAGTTTTGCGGTGACAATATTCCTCTAAATAATAGAATCTAGCCTTCGATATCCAATGTCACCTTCTGCAATAGTTAAAAGTGGTTTGTTTGTTTCGTAGGAAAACCTGGCACACAGGAAGCATAGAAATCGTATGTTTGCAGGACTGATCTGGGCTCCTGGGATGGGCTGAAACACATTAGGATTTCACAAGGAGCTTTATACAAATCACAGTGGGTTATCTTTGCTCTTAGCAGACAAATCAGAAAGCCTGGATTATTCTAGACCTTGGGAATGCATGGCACTTGTGATTAACTCTTTAATGTCTGCAGCCTAAAAATGTGTACTTAAACGTACCTCGTAAAACGTCACAGCTTTAGAATGGTGACACTAACACTTGGTAGAACTTAAAAAATTATCAGTATTTTTTATGGACTGAATTTTATTTTATTTTTTTTAAAATTTAGGTTGTGTAGGTGTATATTTTTTAATTATCTGTAGAAACAGACCCGGGTAACAATTCTGGAAATCAGTTTAAAACTGATGAACAAAAATCTAAAGTTTTTTTTTTTTTAACATGCCGGTTAACATGCCGGTGTTAGGGACATTGGTTCCTAATCTAGTGCATAATCCACACCACCAAGTTTTGTCCATATTCCCATAGGACTGGAATTGGGAAGCGCCTGCGTCCTGGACTGTAGATGTAGTTTTAGGACTAGTTGGGGAACCACTGCTCTATGGAATTTTCTGCAAAATGTCTGAAACATGTGTTTATTTACAGATGGCCTGCACTATATTGTCTTATTTATTTTAAAGGTTGTATCAAAAATTGATCTGAGAACTGGATTTTAAATATTGTGCTTTCTAGTTTTCGCACCAATTTTTGATTTTGTCTAATGCTTTGTTTTGCACTGTGATGGGTCAATTGCACTGTGAAAATTAAAGCAGCTCTTTCAGGACCCCCCTCTACCCTGCCGAAAAAAATTGTATTTCATAAAGGTAGACTCTTTACGAAAAAATGGTAATTTTGACTGTGTTGGAATTTTACAGAAATTCCAATCCAGTCAAGAGATATACAGAGACAAAGTAGGAACTGTTTTTGTCTCTGTATGTTTCCTACACCTGACACTACCAGACACTGGGCGGAGCTACCCGTCTAGAAGTGTCACTCCCACCAGCCACCACCAGTGACGACTGCATGGAATTGGCTTTGTCTATGGTGGGTCCCGCCCTCCAGAGACCTCAATGCTGTACTCTCGCGCATGCTGAAGAGGACCAGCCAGAGACAGGGACAGGTTCAGGTAAGTAAATCTCACATTTACCTGCAATATCCCCCACCGGACCACCAGCAGCATTGTGTGGGGTTCTTTGCAAATTCTGCAAAGACCCCAGACAGGGATAATGAAATTAACAAAGTTTTATTTTACATTGTCTTTTTTTACTCGCAATTATTAGCGGCAATTTTTTAAAACTTTTTATGGTTGTACATATGTAGCCTTACTGCACTCTCCAACCTTATAGCACTCATATATGAGACCAACCAACCGCAAAAAACAACAATCAGCTCACATCAATCATGCAATATCCATGTTTTAACTCAGAGCACATACATGTTAGCATATCTCACCCATCACCCACATTTCTACCACATATCAACTCAAAGCACACGCCGACCACGAATAAACCCCACAGCGCCCAATTACAGGGGCTCTAAGAAAAGGTTAGGCAACCTCTCGGCACGCCAGATGTTATGAACTACATCTCCACTGATCTTTTGCCAGCATTACGACCGCAGGAGTATTATGGGAGATGTAGTCCGTAACATCCAGTGTGCTGAAAGTTACAATATCAATTGCACTTTGACATACATCACATTATTAACTCCCACACTGTGCTACAGAGAACCTTCCAAAATTTGAATCGTAGAAAAGAGTCTAGATTAATGAAGTAGTTTTGGTGTATAGATCATGCCCCTGCAGTCTCACTGCTCAATTCTCTGTCATTTAGCAGCTTAACCACTGTTTCCCAAAGCACTGCTATGTTCCTCAACAGACATCAAACCAGGCCTTTGTACAAGATGATGTACCAGGGCTACAATATATATTTTGGCAGGGTAATTCTTGTATTCCTTCACTGGGTGCATTGCGAACATATGCCCGCCGTCATGCAGTACGCGCTGACATTGCAACATCGGTGCTTTACAATCGGGGTGGCACTAACATGCCGAATCAGCATCTCAGTAAATATAAATAACACATCAAATCTGCCTTCCGTCAGACCCTGCAAACTGTACGTGCGTGGATTACATGCAGAAAATGTTGAGCCTTGCTGTGTGCTTGCAGGATTAGTGCCATAATTGCATTAATCTCGCAATTATGGCACTGATTTCAGCCCTGGGATGTTCCGTTTGTATTGTGTTACATAGCTGCAATTTTTTATTTTCTGTTTTAACTAGTGCCTAAATCCATACAATGGAGGATGGTTAAATATGCAGCATGTATAATGACTTCCATAGCAGGTGGGTTAAAATATTTCAATCGAAATAGCTCAAAATCTGCTTTATATTTTGTTACAGAACATGCAGAGAATGGGGAACGAAAACATGCCAAGTGTGTTACGCTGATTGTCAAGGTTGTAGTTGATCTTCCATGCCCCTGTATTTATTCATTTTATCAATTTGGCAATCGGCAAGTTAGTCCGTATAATAAAAAAAAAAAAAAAAAAAGCATCCTTTTACATTTGTGGCTTACTTCATTGCCATCCCCCACCCTTAGCATTCACTGCCGTTATCCCTGCGCTGAGACTTCAAGGCAAGAGACAGCATGTTACGATGACACAATGCATGGAAAATAAAGCTTTTACAAGCAGACCCCGAGGCAACGCCGCCTCTGTTTTAGGTATATGCCAGATCTGACCAAACCCATTGACCCAGTGTTCAATGGATGACATAACCCAGTTCCCCGACAGATCCACCTCCCTGAAGATTTAAGTGGCTGATGAGTAAATATTATGGCGATGATGATACAAGCTTGTTGCAATGCAGCAATAGAAACTGTCTTCATTGCCTAAACGTAAACTTCTCGATAAGCTGTTGCATGAATCTCCAACGGGAAGCTCTCCAATACTTGTAGGACTCCTACTCCCATAGTGCTTTGCCAGAGGTAGTTCTACTCCTACGGTGCTCTGACATTTGTAATCGGTAGATTAGATTATGCTGTGTTATCGGGAGAGAATGCAAAGCAGGTGATTTTTGTGAATTTTAGGTCACAGTTCTTTCAGCTTTTTATTAAAAAAAAAAAACACAATTAGTTTGATTCATAACATTAAAGGGTTACTCCAACCACCATGACCACTTCCCTGATTTGAAGTGGTCATGGTTGTAGGATTCTGTATGTGCGGCGTTTCTGTTTGAAATGCTGCACATTCGGAGATATATAATTTCTTGTTCAGGGGGCTAGTTACACCCCTGGCACAAGTGTTCCAGGCTGCGTAATATCAAATCTGTGCAAAAAGTATGTCTGCTGTGTCTATCCTCCCTCCCTCCTGGCAGCCCATGAGAAGCATTTGATGAGACTGCGTGAGCCTATTGATGAAGTCAGGCTGAGGAAGGAAATCAGCAACAGGATTACAGGGAAGTTTAATACCTTTTTTCAGGTTTCAACAATGGTAACCTAGGTAGAAATGCCCCAAAAAGTATTCCTATTTAAAAAATTTTTTTTAAAGGCATGTTTAAAAGGGTGACAGTAACTCTTTAATGCAGTTGTTTGCACCAGTTTGCACCAGTTGGTAGTAATCTATAGCGCTCCCACTGAAAACTGCAGGAGCTCAAGGATTGGCTGAGCCACGTCCCACTGTGGCGAAAGCTCGCCGGAGAAGCTGCAAAGACTTTGGATTTGCAGTAAATACAGGACAACTTGAAAGTTGGGTATATATATATACCAGTATATATTTTTTTAATTATTTTTTTCCATAATCAATGTCAATTCATCCTACCTAGACCAACACAGATTGTCTAAGATATAATAACCATTTGTGCCAGACTCGACCCTGGTACATTAAGACAATGAATGTCATCCAGGTTGGGCAAACTGATTTGACTTTGATAATTTTGCATTACTGCTTAAATCGCAATTGTCCCTCATCACTTGCAAGGCAATCGGTTTATATAAAACCATTCTTAACCCCTTAAGGACTAAACTTCTGGAATAAAAGGGAATCATTACATGTCACACATGTCATGTGTCCTTAAGGGGTTACACAGTTAGATATTAAAGGGACTCTCCAGGCCGCAGTTTTTACTCACCTGGTTCCAGTGCCGGGAGCCTCGTGAAGCCGCGCCCCCTATTTCGTCAAAATGACGAAATAGGCGGGCGCGAGCAGGGAGCAATCAGACGCTTCCATTTGGAAGCGTCATTGCTCCCTTGTGCGCATGCGCGGCTTTGCCGCACATGCGCACATACTTCAGAGGGCGGCATTCATACCGCCCTCTGAAGTCCTGAGCGCATTACCGCGCATGCGCGCGGTGTGCGCGGCCGCGAGCTGAGCTGACTGACAGCTCAGCTCGCGGTCTTTGCCCGCCCCCCTCCTCTGCTGACAGGCTGGAGAGATAAGGCGCGCACACAGTGCCTTCTCTCTCCTGCACATGTCAGACATATTTTAATACGTCTGACGTGTACAGGGCCTTTTTAGGGCCCTGCATGATAGGAAGTCCCTCTGGTGGCCGTCTGAGTGACAGCCACTGGAGGTATTCCTATCAATCAATGTAAACACTGTATTTTCTCTGCAAATACAGTGTTTACATTAGATTGCCTGCAGGGAGCTATAGATCGTACCGGAACAACTACATTAAGCTGTAGTTGTTCAGGTGACTATAGTGTCCCTTTAAGACGGGGAATAGTGCCAAAGGAAATTCAGGCAACCTAACTGCTACAGTTGGCTGTATTGGTTAGATTGCTTAGAGCGTCTATTTAAAAGAACTCTCCAAATCCCTAAAGCACTTCAAGTGCTGTAAGGATTAGAATAGTGTCCGTCTCTTCCTCTTGCATTTCATAAAGCTCCTAGGTTGCATCCTTTTGGCTGGCAAGCAGACAACTAAAACGGGCTCTTCCTCATAAGCTTTGAATGCTCTCTCAATGTAAGTGTAAGACTTCACATAGTTAATTCATTGCTTCTCTATGACAAGCATTGCTGCGCATGTACTCTACCCCCAAATGCGTCTCTATGAGTGAAGACCCTCTCCTCAATTAACTTGAGGTATGTAATCACTTTATTTTACAAGAAAGGTGGGTGGGCCTGTCATTTAAATACACTTCCCAACACTCCAGCTTTGCAAATACCGGTAAATGAATAACACTGGAATGTTACTTATTTTTTTTTTGACTATGGAGATACCGGTACTTGGTTAAAAAAGGAAGGTTGTAATATCCATCCTAAAAAGTTATATCCAGTATCACTAAAATCGTCACGATCTTCAAGTATGCTGTTCTCTCCATAACCTATTTACACCGATGATTAATTGTGTCATATCAACGATTATGTTTGATACTAAATAAGAAAGTATTCTAACTACACATTTAGAAATCAGCATTCTAGAGGCATATTAAAATGTATGCAGACATAGAACTTTATGTACATAGTAGTACTTACAGAAAAGCTTAGTGCATGCACTGGTACAGCTTTACATTTTTACAGCAATTTTAAGTCTGATGCCAGGGTTGCAAATATTTTATTAGCCAGTGAGTCTATTGTGTGGCACTTTGTGAGGTCGTATTGAAGTATTTTAGTGCACTAAAGAGCCACCCAAGGCTCGGATTTCAAACACTGAGCTTCACTCTCTCCATCTTCTGAGACAAATCAATGAAGCTATCTGCGGTAGTGCACCAAGAAGTCAACTTCAATGTCACAGGTCTAATTCCCATCAGGGATAACTCAGATTTTCATTCTTCTGAAATCCATAACACGAGTGTCACTGAGTCCGGTAATAAATTGAAAAGGTGGAACCTTGAAACAATATTAAGGGGACGTTTTCACGTTACCTTTAATCTTTGTACAGTTAATGCTGCTACTGTGCGAGAATGTTCGCCCTTTTCCCTTCTCCTTGGTAACGTTTCCCTTGCCACTAGGCAAATCATTTTATTGGCTAGCAAGCTGTTCAAATGAGCAAGAAAACATTTGTGAACATGCAAATCAGTTTTTGGTCAGCAGTCGTTAGGAAATGTAGATCAAAAAAATAATATGGAAACTCCTTAATCTCACAATGCTCCCAACAAATAAAATATGTTTTCGGCATATGTCTAAATAATCACTGTATATCGCATGGCCATATAGAAGCAATAGGGGGGCGATCAGCATCTCATAGAATTTATGTCTGTCAGGCAGCATGGTCTAACTGAGAGCTCACTCTCACTCTGTCCCCAAACTTCATCCAAGTTGCCAATTGCCAGTGCTCCCACTCAAAAGTAAGCCTGCTACACATACAGGTTAAAGAACGAACTGAATTGATTTCTCAGACAGGAACCAAGGCATGTCAACGTCATTGTAGAATCGGCATGCCTATGTGTGTGACTATATGCATAATTCCATTTTTGTATATTTGTGTTTGTTAGATGATTGTATCCACTTTTTAGATTCAGTCACAATAACCTGCAGTTCGCTTATCGCCATAAAGACCAACGGAATGTTGTTGTCGAATGTTCCATTCATAACTTTAGTTGCGTTGATATGTAACCTCATAAGTTTTTTGTTTTGATTTGTTTTGTTGTTTAATACAATATCACCGATCACTGCAACTTCCAGATGCAAAAATCACAACTACTTTCTTTATGCCCCATACCTTTTTTTAACTTTTTGTTTAGGTATAGCATTCAGTCATCTTGCCAACAATTGAGGTGAGGAGTGACAGAAGGAGGAGGTGACACTTGGGTCACATTCCACAGTTATCTATGTATATGCTGATAGAGTCACACACAGACAGGGCGCCCTTGTCACCTCTATGTGACTCTGTTAGACACATTTTAATTCCTCGTCTATAATCACTTGAGATTTAAGTTGAAAACCTTCTAAAATTTGACAATGACTTTTCTTTTCAGCAGAGATTATCGGAGAATGCTCATCACCCTTTATACCTGAGGGTTGTTCGGAAGTGGAATTACCTAGTTATATAGACAGTTTAACGCAGCCAAACAATACTTTAATGTCATCGTTTTAAGGTCTATTTAGGTGCACCTAACATGCAAAGGTGACATGGGGGCATTTCATAGACCATAACTTTTATTTTATACATTGTTGTCCAAATGGTGCCATGATTTGTGTTGGCATTACACCCAATGCGCTTGGATCAATCTCAGAATGCTGTGAGGCATTCCAGTGACCAGGAAGGAAATTGAACAGTCCAGGAAGTAGGCCAGGTAAATATATCTTTATATATGGCTGATGGTGACCTTGCCAATTACAGTATCCTCTGGTCCACTAAGTTGCGCTTTCAGGGCTCGATATTTGTGTATGAGCCGCAAATTCCAGCTTACAAGGCTGATTCCCTCAGGAGCCTCTCCTGTATGCGACCGGTCAGCATGGTGGCCCGCCCCTGCCAATCACAGTTTTTTTATGACTATAAAATATAAGTTTGTAGGAATACTACCCAGACACCATAACCACTTTAACCACTATATATTGATGACCGTTCGGTGACTTTCACATTTTACACCAGAAAAAGCCTTTTGAGAAAATGCAACATTCATCCAAAGATTGAAAAAGTACAATGTTACTCATTCACCCCTAACTTGTATTTGTGTATGGAGAAATATATAACAAAAACTATAAAAGCCTTTAAAAGAAATCATGATCATAAACATGCAGCACATGAAATTTAAAAACAGCCTTAGCCTAATTAGGCACTTAGACCTTCTGTAAAGTCCGCCAGGTTATTCTGCACATTATTCTAAGACTGAGTCATTACCAGTTTTTTGGTTCAGTCTCTACTTTTTTTTCAACGAGGTACCCAGTCTGTAGTGTGCGATTGTCAGCTCAATGCATTTTGTCTAAACACTTTGAGACTTCCTCTAAAGTTTGCATTACACTCAAGATGGCTGCCTCCGTGAAGAAAGGATTAGCCAAAGAAAAAAGAAAAACAACCTTAAAAGTTGTTGACTTATGTATTCATTATAAAGTAATGCACAGTAAGGCTATATTGCGTATTATCTTTTATTTTCAGTAATAAAAAAACGAAGACAGTTTTATTTTTATTGCAATACTGTAGCTATGTACTGTAAACTTAAACAGGAGTAGTGTTATTTGTATATACTGTAAATGTAAGATTTAATGCTTTGTTGCCCATAGCTGTGTACTCTGCCCATATTTGGCTTTTAGACCTATAAATGCTCTGTTTCAAAGCCCTCCCTCTTACTTCTGTCTTCCTTTAACCCAGTGGATGTGTTTACGTACTTACCAGGTCACCTGACTTATGTCTCGTTCAGAACAGTTTAATAGTTAAATTCGTCCTGGCCAGAGGAATGTCTCGGTGGATGGTGATTTGTTTATGACCACATATCTTGATATAAATAATGTAATCACAGGCTCCACAGATGTACATTAACTTCTGTTTTGCAACATGAAAACTTCTCATAATGTATTGTGTCGATCTGTCGGTTTTCCTGTATTGCCCATATTGCTTTGCAGTAAAACCTTAATTAATTTTTAACCAGTTGTGACATAAATCACCTCCTATCCGAGCACTAATCTCTGTAACAAAACCTCTCACCTCCTGCTTGGTACAGCAATGTCTAAATATGTACTCAGCCCTCACTCCAATGGATCTTAAATTGTGGGAAAATATAATAAAAAATAAATTATTATTATTATTATTAGCATTTTATATAGCGCCAACATATTCTGCAGCGCTGTACAATTTTAGAAAGTGGATATGATAAGGAACCTGCTCAAACGAGCTTAGTACATCCCAAAATGTAAGTACCATAGTGCTCACGCAGTTTGCATGCAAAATGGAAGTGTACATTTTCATAGGTGTACATCAGACTATTTTCTTGCTTAATTTCAATTATTTTATATTTTTTTATGTATTATCTGTGATGACAGGTTCCATGGTGGTGAAATGGGGAGGGGGGGGGGAGGGGTTGCTTACCAATTTTTATGATGGGGTTTATATTTTTTCATTCTGTAATATTGTGTATTAAATTAATAATGTTATTTTTGAGTTTAAGTTTCATGGGACAGTCTAGGTCAAGCATGTCAAACTCAAAGTAAGACAGGCCAAGTAAACAAGGTTTAATTTTGTGTGAACCACAAATATACAAAAACTTTATAGAAATGTAGGCTTACAGTACAGTAAAGTACAGTATTAAAAAAGTCACCTAACGGACACTGGACGTACTCACGCTCGCAGGGCTTCAAAGTAAGCAAAAAAGCGAATTTATTTCAATGAGACGTAAATTTGCATTTAACCAATGTTTCAGTCCAACTACCTTGACATATTAAGAAAAGTTTGGTAATGGGACAGAAATGGTGAATGTATGCTGTTGCACAGCTGTAAAATACAAATGGCGTTATCATGTTGAAGTTGAAGTCCTATGAGTGTGTTCTTCACTTTGACTGAGATCATCACACTTGGTGATCTCAGCCAATCCAATGCTTTCCCATAGGAAAAAAAAAGAATCTTCATGAGGAGCGTTCAGCGCCTCCATGCAGACCTAATCCAATACACTGAACCCTCCCTACATTCTAGTACACTACCCCCCATCTAATACACTGCTCAAAAAATCCAATACACTGACCCCAATTGAATACACTGTACTCCCTCCCCATCTTAAAACACTACACAGGAAGGTCCCCTAAGCCCCTCTTCTCTGTTCAAGCAGGCCAGACGCTCCTTTGTCACTGCGAGCAGGAGGGAAGTGGAGTTGCTGGCTTGCTCTACAGACAGACACTCTGCGCACTGTACTGCTGCCGCCGCATATGACTTCATACGCTGTATACACACATCTGATGGCCACCGTGGACTAATGCGTTTCGCTCTTGCCAGAGCAAACGATTGGCCATGGCAGGACGGACAGGATAAATCTTTTCTGTCCTGTTGCTGATCCCAGCCACAGCTCAAAGTGGCCCCATGGCATGCGGGCTGCAAAGATAGTCATTGTGGGCCCCAAGTTTGACATGCTTGGTCTAGGTACTATAACCACTTAAAGCGACACTGTCATGCCGAACTTACCTTTACCCAATTGTTTCCTCTTCTCTCCCTTTCTCGGGATCTGTTCTTCATTTCTTCCTGTCTACTCTAGTTTTCTTTTAAAATATAAGACAAAGTAGGGACTATTTTGTCTTATGTATTTTTCCTACGCTTGACCCGCTCTGACCCAGGGGAGGAGCTAAGTCCGCTCCATTTCCTGTGGTCAAAGCAAGTTTCCCACAATTCCCACCTTCCTCCTGCTGCTTTATTTTTGGCGTTTGAACTCCGGCGAAAGTGGCATAGACAGGCTGTCCTTGCATAGTTTATAATAGTAGATCGTAGCTTGATTCAAACATGTTTTATAAAAAAAAAAAAAATAGCACCAATTGCTGAAAGGGGCACTATTTATCATATGCTCAAAGTGTGACATTTTTCAGAAAATGTTATAATTAATATTAACTCTTTCATGACAGGGGGTAGTCGTATTCCATTATATCGTGATTACCCTGGTATGTTCTATGTTCTGTAAATAGTAACCATTAACCTTTGTAATGCGGTCCTCATCAACCTATTGATCCTGTAACATTTTATAATTTCTCATTGATTGTTAAATATACCCCTTTTATAATATTGTAAAGCGCGGTGGAATAAGTTGCCGCTATGTAATTATCAATAATAATAGTAATAACAATGCTCTGTTTGTAGATATAAACTGATACGGCCCAAGCGCCCAGTATTATCTCCTTGAACCATTGCTGACTTGGTACGTTTAGGATAATTAATATCAGCAGTGCCAATATTAATTCATAATTCACCCAATGGCACTTATCCTGGCTGTGGGACAGAAATAGCTGTCTTAGCTCAAAGTCTGTGCCATGCTTTTGTCATCTGGCCTTATGTGTCATCTTAGTTTGGGGACCAACATTTCATTTAATGGTACGCTCCATAAGCCCACCCTTTTCGTTCCTCTCGCTCAGTTTGCACAGTACCCGGTAGCGCTGTAATAATACAGTTTTGTGACATATTTTGCCATAGGCCTAGCAGCAGGATGGAGGGGGCCACAGGACTCTATGTTTTCTTTTAGCAGATGAGCAGATGACTGCTTCTTCTGCTATAGTGTGTAAATGCATTTATGTGTCTGTGTGTGTCTCATATATGGGGAGGAAGGGTAACTTATTGGTTGGATGGCCTAGGGCACGCAAAAACCCAAATATATCGCTGCTATAGCTGTATGAGAGATCCGATTTCTACAAATTGTAATTCACATGTTTGCTTTCTACACTAGTACGCCAACTCAAGTGCGACTCTGGTGACACCCCGTCTTTGCCCGTAAAGTCCAGCTCTGCAGAAATCTTACTATATGCCACAACGTTTAAGAATGCATAATGACTTTCTGAGTCACTTCCTGGTTTGGCAGAACACACTACAGAATGTGCAAAGTCAGGGGGATGTACAGGAAATGCGAGGACCTCGAATTTTTTAATAACGCATTTTATTGCAATGTTTCTCATATAGTCTTAATTCATTGTCTGTAAAAAAAAACATTAAAAAAAAGATTAGGCCAATCGCAGCTGAAAATATCACTTTATCTATAAATTCTGCTTGCTCGTGTTTTTGTTCACGTGCCTTTGTGTTTGTCTAACTTGCTGTAGAGGCATGTTTGCTGTACGACAGATCTTTAATAACGTGAAACGTGATCAGTATGCTAAGATTGGTGATGTAGGTGCAGTAGCAAACAATCTTACTGTATAAGGGTAGCCAGCTGTCTTACCTGAGTTTTGTTTAATAGGAAGCAGGTCACTGCATGTAATGTTGAAATAAAATCAATATTTGCACTCTATACCTTTTTCACATTCCAAAGCTGGTTATTGTAAAGTATAGAAGTAAACGTATTAGCAGATACTATCCCAGCCCAGGGAATTCAAGATGCAGGCCTCACACAAACTGTTCTCTGTACATGTTCGCAAGCAAACTATCTGATAGCATTTACCTGTGGAACTGTTTGTCACCTGTGTGGAATTTTAAAGTGGATTTTGACTCTGTGCTGAATACACTGTTAGCTGTGGGCTTGCAATACAGATCACGGATGAGACAGAATTTTACATGATCATATAATTATTTCTCGTCACTTTAATATTTAAAAACAACAGGCATATGTTTTACTGTTGACGTGAAAAATTTAAAGGGACCCTCCGTTCCGTCTTCTGCTCCTACTACGAATCGTACTGCAGGTGTATCTGTTTACATTCTTACTGTTCAATACTTGCTACGTGTTACCATTATACGTCCATACTTTGATACGAGTGTAATTGCATAACATTCATGCACAAGCCGAGCAAAGAGTAGTTTCATTCATGAAAACACATGAATGAAACTAATCATAAAGTCAAAGGAAGCCGCCTCACTATAAGTAAAAATGGACAACTTTCAAGACTATTTGCAGGAGATTATGAGAAATGCACTCTGCTGTCATTAAAACCCACGAGAGAACCAGATCACAACCACATCCTGATATTTGCTGTACCTAATGATATGCAGCAAACAAGGGACATTCAGAGGTTAGCAGACTATTTTTTTTCTTTGACTTGTTTTTAAAGGAACTGCAAGCACCATAACCACTGCAGATTGCTTCTTCCTGATTAAATACGTTGATATTAATTGCAGCCTGTTTTGGGCCATTAACGTTGTTCTGTTAACCAAGAGGAACCACTAGAACCATCATATGTGAGCCAGAATGCACATGTGACACATGGGCCCTACACCCATGTGATTTATAGCACGCACACAACCTTTATTTGTGGGTTTTTTATTTTTAAAGTATATTGTTAGGTTCGGGTTGGGCACATTTGTTTATATGTGATATAACTTTTTTTGTGATGATGTCACTTTTCCAATTTACAAAATCTAGTACAGTTATGTGCATTTTTATGAGTTTTTGTTGAAATATTTTTTATTGTATTTCCATATAAAAAAAAACATAACAATCAAGTGTCCTTGTTACAGTAATAAATCTTAGTTTGGTAAACATTTTTTTTTTTTTTTGCATTATACATTAATGTTTACATGACATAAATAACTACATATACATACAATAATGGCAATGTACAAATTATTATTTGCCACTCTTTAAAATAAGAGTAGGCTATATGACTACGGTTCCTCCAAGTTCCTATAACAAGGAGGGACTGTAATAGTTGTTCTATTTTTATGAGTTTTTAACTGCAGTTAACAAACAGGCCTGCAGATGTCCCCAGATTACACTGCATGGAATAGTTAATGGAGTGGTTAAACATGTTGCGAATATATCACATTAACCCCGTAAGGACCAATGAATATTTGTTCTTTGAGAATCCTATTCCAAAATGGAAACACTGTTTTGGCATAGGATATAAAGGGGAAAGAATGTGATGACAGCAGGGTGTACTATTTGGTACTTAATAGATTAAAGCAACACTCTAACTGGATTAACTTTTTCTCCTCTGTATTGTAAATACGAAAACATCACATGAATTGTTAAAGGAACTCTTCAAACACCATAACCACTACAGCCTACCGGTGTGCCCTGACGCTGACTCACATTAAGTAGCCAGGCAGTTTTAGCACATGTTGACAACTTATATGGGGAACCTGGGTGCCCATGCCACACGTGGTCTTTTGCAGGAAAAACCTGATGTATTTTTAGAAAAAAGCATGGCCAATCCAGGGCAACGCTCATTGACTGAGAGCACTCAGCTTATGCTCTTAGCCAATAATCGTGGTCTTGCATGGCCTATCTTAGTTCCGTAGTGCTAACCAGGTTCTCCTGGAAAAGACGACCGGTAGTAGAGGACCCATGTAAGTTGTCAAGCTGACTTCAAAGCTTGACTCCTTACTGGGAGATGAACTCAAGACACTCCTGGCACCATAACCACTACAGCAGTTTGTAGTGTTTATGATGCTTGGAGGGGTCCTTTAAGAAGATTGTTTTGGGGAGGGTAACATAGGTTTACAACCTGTAAGTGACCTCGTCAATCATCACACAAGTTCAGTATATAATAGGAATAATAAGGAATAATAAGGAATAATAGGAATAATAAGGAATAATTGTGAATGAGTGAAAAATCTGTGCTGTTCAATAATTATTTATTTGCAGGGTTTGAACATTTAAAAGTAATTGTGATGATGATTGATGAATGGAATGCTGTGTTTAGTTAGAAGACGGATCTGTTCCACAATGTAGACGTCTAACACTTTTATCTTATTCTGTTTGCACACAAAAGTACATTTACCTTCATGGTTTACTGTCTTTTTAGGCAATTCTCACATATTTGGGATATGTGTACCACTATACTGCAAGAAAATAAAATGGCATAAGCCGTTAATCTATGATGTACTATCTGTTAATAATCTGCTGCGCCATTCCTAATAATCGTTGCCATGGTTCTGGATGCATCTTGTATTGTTCCTATAACACTTCTAAATTTGGTTTTAAAGCTACATATAACCCGTAGCTGTAACCCTTGAATAAGGATAGCAATATACATAGCAACAGATACAAAATGTCTATTATTATTAGATTTTATAAAGCGTATTGATATATATATATATATATAACATATTCCACAGCGCTTTAAAGGGACACTATAGCTACCAGAACAACTACAGCTTGAGGTGTGGAGATGCTGCACTTTCCTCATAGAGATGCATTGATTCAGTACATCTCTACGAGGAGATGCTGATTGGCCACGCCAGTGTTTGTCCCCACTGGCCTTCTTGATAATCTCAGCCAGTCCAATGCTTTTCCTATAGGAAAGCATTTTATTGGCTAAGATCGTTAAGTCTGATGATGTCAGTCAAGGAGGTGGATTGGGGCCGGGCCAAGCCAGCAGACTGGAAATACGGTTAGTTTCCTTACCTTTTAAGGAGAGGCAAACAGTGGTTTCTAAACCGGTTCTCAAGGCATGCCTACCAGTCCAGGATTTAGGGATTACCCAGTTGTATCTAAGGTGTTTTTAGAAAAACAACACAAAAAGAAGCACCCTGACACAACTGGGTAATCCCTAAAACCTGGACTAGTAGGCATGCCTTGAGGACTGGTGTGGAAAACACTGCTATAGGGTCCGGAATACATGTCTGTGTTCCTGACCCTTAAGTGTTCCTTTAATAATTATAGAAAGTTAATTTGAGGTAGCTGGATATATATTGTCAGCTGTCTTTCCAAAGGACACTTAGTCGGCTCTTGATAGAACGCTATATGGTTGAGTCCAACTCTGAAGTCTCTATTTGGAAGCTGTGATTTTAGCAGAAGATTACACCTGGCTGGGAGGTGAACCAGTGTAAGATGTTTTGATGGTGTCTTGTGTAGTAAAAGTACAGAATTATGACAATAATTAACTATGTTAAATAATTGAGAGGTCAAAGTCAATGGTTTTCAAGGGGGTCAATTGTGGTCAAAGTAAATGAACAATAAGTGTTAAATGTAGGAACAAGGTGAATTATATTTCCAATAAACTGAGTGAGTGAGTCATGGAGAAAATATAAGGTAAAGGTTATTTACTAAAATAAAATAAAAAAAATCAAACTGAAGCATGGCTAACTTAGAGAATTTTTCAGATTTGACTATTTTGACCTTAAATGTAAAATTAACTTTGAATTCACACGTTCGTGAATAACCCTTGTGGTTTGGATACCGAACAGTAGGGCTATTAGATATGAAAAATGGAATGCTATAGCAGACAGGTAATGTGGAAAGAAGGTATTTGGCAAAAGGCATACAGTAAATGATCTGAACCTTAAGAAAACGTTGTAACTCAGAGAGAGTTTTGGCAGTAGTCATGGATCAAAGGCAGTGAATAAGGGAGTAGGGCAGTGATTATTACCTATCCTCACGCCCATCATTTAAAACTAATAACTAGACTTGGGATCCTTTCACTGCAGTACAATAGTGATGAAGAGGATAAGTATTTTTAAAAAGTAAATTGACAGTGGCAAGATTTACCATCAAACCTCCCTCTTACTCACAGCTGCAGTGAATAAGAGAAATAATAGGTATTGCCCCTTGTTCATTGTATAGCTCAGTGACAGAGGGGTTAAACAGGTTACTAAAGGGGGGACATTGTCATTGACATTGACATTGTGTGGGAAGCATGGTACCTCTACGAGTTCCTGTTACTCATTATAACTGTGACTGATGATTATCATTGATGACACTTAAAGGACCACAATAGGCACCCGGCCACTTCAGCTCAATGAAGTGGTCTGGGTGCCAGGTCCCACTTGTTTTAACCCTGCAGCTGAAAACATAGCAGTTTCAGAGAAACTATGTTTCACTGAGGGTTAATCCAGCCTCTAGTGGCTGTCTCAATGACAGCCGCTAGAGGCACTTTTGCAAAGATGCTGGACGTCCATAGGAAAGCATTGAGTAATGCTTTCCTATGGGCGGTTTGAATGGGGGGGAGGAGGGGGTGGGGGGGGGGGCTAATGACCCTATAGTGCCAGAAAAACAAGTTTGTTTTCCTGGCACTATAGTGGTCCTTTAACTCTAAGCCTCCATCGTGCTCATGATCTGAGTGAGTGATGGGAAACTTTGAGCCCACATGGTCACTGTTTCATGTGATATCATCCATAACAGGCACTGTGTCATTCAATGGACAAAGGTTTAACTAGTGAGTCTCTTTTGAACATGGAGGGAGGGGTAGGCTTTGTACTGAAAGGTTAGCTCACCCCTCAGCATGAAGATGCTAAGTTAAAGGAACACTATAGTCACCTAAATTACTTTAGCTAAATAAAGCAGTTTTAGTGTATAGATCATTCCCCTGCAATTGTACTGTCATTTCAATGCATTGTCATTTAGGAGTTAAATCACTTTGTTTCTGTTTATGCAGCCCTAGCCACACCTCCCCTGGCTATGATTGACAGAGCCTGCATGGAAAAAAAAACTGGTTTCACTTTCAAACAGATGTAATTTACCTTAAATAATTGTATCTCAATCTCTAAATTGAACTTTAATCACTTATAGGAGGCTCGTGCAGGGTCTAGCAAGCTATTAACATAGCAGGGGATAAGAAAATCTTAATTAAACAGAACTTGCAATAAAGAAAGCCTAAATACGGCTCTCTTTACAGGAAGTGTTTATGGAAGGCTGTGCAAGTCACATGCAGGGAGGTGTGACTAGGGTTCATAAACAAAGGGTTTTAACTCCTAAATGGCAGAGGATTGAGCAGTGCGGCTGCAGGGGCATGTTCTATACACCAAAACTGCTTCATTAAGCTAAAGTTGTTCAGGTGACTATAGTGTCCCTTTAACCCCTTAAGGACACATGACATGTGGGACATGTCACGATTCCCTTTTTTTCCAGAAGTTTGGTCCTTAAGGGGTTAAAGAGATACTCCAGACTCTCTTTTTTCATTATACAAACAGTTCATATTACAGTAGAAAACAGCACATTTATAAAGTCACCTTGTTACACCCCCCTGGCTGTCAATCAGTAATCAGGTCCTGTTACTTCCTGATTTGGGTTGAAGCTAAACTCAAGAGGCAGCAATTGCTAAGAGCACCTGCTTTGCAAAGCCTTCTCATTGAGCTGTATTTTGAAGTATGTGATTGGACAGCCACAGAATGCCTGGACGGGGTTAGAAGTGGAGGGCTTGCAAAGGCTTCAGAGAAAGCTGTTTTTCAGTGTAAGCTGTTTTTAGATATACTCCCAATGGAAAAAAAACATAATTAAATGTATGCATGTTTTCATTGGGGTTATATCTGCTCAACAGTGATTTTTAATTTATTCGTATTTGGGTTGTGGAGTGTTCCTTTAAAATCAGTGGTAAACCGGGTCATGCACTAAACGGAAAGTTTAAAGACAACTGCAAGGGAATTGCAAATATTATAACAAAATAGCCAAAATGGAAAAATCTCAACTTTCAACAAATTCCCAGTTTAGTGAATAATTTCAAATAGTGCTGATAACAAAGCAATTAAGCATAGAAAAAGACTGTGTCCTGTTTATTTTTCATAATTAAATCTGCTTTGACTCATTGGGAGATTATCTAATAGCCAGCTGCTTTCTAACCATGAATTATGGCTTTCCTCCTTTATGTATTTTATTACTCATGTATTTAGGATTTCTCTAGAGGTCATCACATCTTTGAAATATGCTGCCAAATTCCATCAGACCCTCCCCGAAATTCACAATTTACAATCTGTTAACTTGATTTATTTGACATTTCTGCGTTAAAGAAACAGTGCAAGCTGCGTTACCAGCCTACTGAAGTGGTTGTGGTGCCAGGGGTGACAGCTTTTCTTGGGTCCCCCCTGGTGTCAAGCAACATCCAGTTTAGTGGCTCCTGCAGGACTTTGCAGTATAAACACGACCAATACAGGGCCACGTTCATTAACCTAGATTAGGGGTGGGCAACCTTTTAGTAGTACTCTGCCAAGACAAGATCTTGAAGTTCCTTGGCGTGCCTGTCCTGTTTTTTTTTAAATTGTGATGTGTATGCTGCAGTATTTTGCTTGTTACTTGGTTATGGGTGTTGCAGTTGCTTTGTAGCTTTGTATTTGTGTGTATTTGGGCTGTTATATTGTATATGTTCATGAATAGTTTGTGGTGTTGTGTATGCAACCTATGAATGGGGGCTGTCTATGAGGGTTGCTCGTAGAATTGTGTGTGGATGATGTGTCACAATGTGTGTTCGGTGGCGTGTGAATGTGTGGAGCTGCTTGTGTAGCTAATAGAGAAGCATAGCTAAGGGGAATGGGCCTTGACATGGCAAGGAGACAGGCAAGGAGCGTGGGTAATAGGCATGTGCGTGGGAAAGATTTTCGGTTCGGTTCGGCATTCCGAAATTCGGCACTTCGGAATTTCGGTAACTTCGGCACTTCCGCTCGGAATTTCGGAACTTGTCTTGCAGCCGCTTGGTAGATAACTCCCTAATTCCCACGGTATTAGGGAGCTATCTACCAAAAGGCTGAAAGACCTAAATTGGTCTTTCAGCCACATTTACTAATACTAATACTGTTAAAAAAAACTGTTAAATCTCCCCTCCCGAGCTGGGGGCCCTAAATTAGAATAAGGGGAGGGGGCCTATTGCCCCCACCCCTGAGCGGTGGGTGGGGGTCCTAAAGTAAATTAATGGGGGGACCTATTGTCCTCCCCCCAGGCCCCCACCCCTGAGCGGTGGATGGGGGCCCTAAATACTAAGTGTGGGGGACACCTAATGTCCTCCCCCTGAGCGGTGGGTAGGGACCCTAAATACTAATTAGGGGGGGACCTAATGGCCCCCACCCCTGAGTGGTGGGTGGGGTCCCTAAATTAGCATAAGGGGGGGGGCCTAACGTTCTCCCCCTTGGCCCCCACCCCTGAGCGGTGGGTGGGGTCCCTAAATACTAATTGGGGGGACCTAATGTCCTCCCCCCTGGCTCCCACGCTGTGTAATTTGACTCATAACTCTCTGATTGGTGGATTTCAAACCAACCAATCAGAGTGCTGTGACAGGTAAATGTAGAGACTTACCTGTCAGTCTCTTCATTTACCTGTCAGAGCACTCTGATTGGATGGCTTAAACCCACCAATCAGAGTGCTCTGAGCCTAATTGCAGGGCGGGGCATGGCTTTATACAGGGGCGGACTGAGAACCCTCAGGGCCGCCGGGCAAAATAAATCAAGGGCCCCTTACAGGCCCCACCCATACTCCGCAGCAAGCGCCACCCATGTCCCGCCTCCATGCACCGCCTCCAGCCACACCCTACACAATCTTTAGACACAAGGAACAAAAGTGCAATAATCCCTTCAAGGCCCCAGTAGAGACTACAATGGGCCATGGAGGGGGGTCTTTCTAGCAGAGGCTATCTCAGTGTCCTTTAGAGAGTGTGTTAGAAAGAATCCCCTCCAGGCCCTATTAGAGACTACAATGGAGTCTAATAGGCTTGGAAGGGGGTCTTTCTAACAGAGGCCATCTCAGTGTCCCTGCTGGAAACAGTCGCCTCCAGGCCCCAGTAGAGACTACAATTGAGGGCTAATGGGCCATGGAGGGGGGGAGCATTCTAGCAGAGGCTATCTCAGTGTCCTTTAGAGAGTGTTAGAAAGAATTTCCTCCAGGTCCCATTAGAGACTACAATGGAGTCTAATGGGGCCTGGAGGGGGGTCTCTCCAACACTCTGGTTCCTATTCACAATATAGCAACACAACATAGCTGATACCTAGGCCAAGTTGGCTCCTCTTACCTTAATTACTGTTGCTGACTGGCAGTCTGTGGGCTTGCTGGAAGGCTGTGGGCTTACTGGCTGCGGCTGGCAGGCTGTGGGCTTGCTGGCAGGCTGTGGGCTTGCTGGCTACTGCCGGCAGGCTGTGGGCTTGCTGGCTGCGGCTGGCAGGCTGTGGGCTTGCTGGAAGGCTGTGGGCTTACTGGCTGCGGCTGGCAGGCTGTGGGCTTGCTGGCAGGCTGTGGGCTTGCTGGCTACTGCCGGCAGGCTGTGGGCTTGCTGGCTGCGGCTGGCAGGCTGTGGGCTTGCTGACTGCGGCTGGCAGGCTGTGGCTTGCTGGCTGGCAGGCTGTGGCTTGCTGGCTGCGGTTGGCAGGCTGTGGGTTTGCTGGCTTTAAGCCTAACTGGTGGCCTGTAGGCTGGCTGGCTGTCTACTGGCCAGCCTGTGGGCTGGCTGGCCTGTGGGTTGGCTGGCTTGCTGGCTACTGGGGCACTCGTAGATTATTTAAAGAAATAATCCATGCACAATAACCACTACTACTCTGTGTAGTCGTTATGGTGCCAGGAGGGCCGGGCCCCCCTCCCAGAGTAAGTAGTCAAACCGTTTAAGAACAGTTTGACAACTTACCTGGGGTCTGCTGGGATATGAGGCTGTAGAAGGGTATAGGAGCAGTGGTGCAATGTGTAAGGGGTGCAGTGTGTGTGAAAGGTTCAGTGTGTGTGAGGGGGTGTAGTGTGTGAATGTGTAGGGTGTGTGGGGCAATGTGTGTACGAGGGGGCTGTGTATGTGTGTGGCAATGTTAGTATGGGGGGCTGTCTGTGTATGGGTGGGCAGTGTATGTGTGTGTGTGAGGCAATGTGTGTAAATGTGTATGGTGTGTGTGGGGGCAGTGTGTGTGTATGAGGGGGCAGTGTGTGAATGTGTATGGTGTGTGGGGGCAGTGTGTTTATCGGGCTAAAGTTCACTCTCACCACTGCGACCACCAGGAATACCTGGTGGTCACAGTGTTGAGAGTGAACTCTAGCCCGTAGCTCCAGGGCTAGAGTTTACTCTCGCAAGAGCCGTAACGTTGCCGTGGTAACCGCGGCAACGATCTGTGCTCGCGCAAGAAGGACCCAGAGGAGCTGCAGGCTGAGCTCCTGGGTCCTCTCTTCCTCCCTCCCCTGCCGGCTGCCCGCACGGTGCCTGCGGACAGGGGAGGGGGCAATTGCCCTCCTCTTACTCCCCCCTCCCCCTCTTCTTACCCCCCCCTCTTCTTACCCCCTTCTTACTCCCACTCTCTTCTTACCCCCCTTCTTACTCCCCCTCTCCTTACTCTCCCCCTCTTCTTACTCCCCCTCCCCCTCTTCTTACTCTCCCCCTCTTCTTACTCCCCCCTCTTCTTACCCCCTCCCCCCTCTTCTTACCCCCTCCCCGCTCTTCTTACCCCCCTCCCCCCTCTTCTTACTCCCCCTTCCTCTTTTTACTCCCCCCTCCCCTCTTCTTACCCCCTTTACTCCCCCCTCTCTTCTTACTCTCCCCTCTTCTTACCCCCTCCCCCCCTTCTTACTCCCACTCTCTTCTTACCCCCCTTCTTACTCCCCCTCTCCTTACTCTCCCCCTCTTCTTACTCCCCCTCCCCCTCTTCTTACTCCCCCCTCTTCTTACCCCCTCCCCCCTCTTCTTACCCCCTCCCCGCTCTTCTTACCCCCCTCCCCCCTCTTCTTACTCCCCCTTCCTCTTTTACTCCCCCCTCCCCCTCTTCTTACCCCCTTCTTACTCCCCCCTCCCTTCTTACCCCCTCTCTCTCTTCTTACCCCCCTCCCTCTTCTTACCCCCTCTCTTCTTATCCCCCTCCCTTCTTACCCCCTCCCTCCTCTTACCCCCCTCCCTCTCTCTTCTTACCCCCTCTCTTCTTACCCCCCTCCCGCTCTCTTTTTACCCCCCTCCCTCTCTCTTTTAACCCCCCCTCTCTCTTTTAACCTCCCCTCCCTCTCTCTTTTAACAACCCCCCTCCCTCTTTTAACCCCCCCTCCCTCTCTCTTTTAACCCCCCTCCCTCTTTTAAACCCCCCTCCTCTCTCTTTTAACCCCCTCCCTCTCTCTTTTAACCCATCTCTTTTAACAACCCCCCCCTCCCTTTTAACCCCCCCTCCCTCTCTCTTTTAACCCCTCCTCCCTCTCTCTTTTACCCCCCCCCTCTCTTTTAACTCCCCCCTCCCTCCCTCTCTCTTTTTACCCCCTCCCCGTAGCGTGGCCGAGCTGCTCTGCGTCCGCGGGGCCGGCCGGATTGATAGGAAGGTGCACACACACTGAGTGTGCACCTTCCTGTCAGTCCGGCCGGGTACAGGAAACAGAAACTCCTGTTCCGCACGGAACAGGAGTTTCTGTTTCCTGTACCCGGCCGGACTGACAGGAAGGTGCACACTCAGTGTGTGTGCACCTTCCTATCACTCCGGCCGGCACCGCGGACGCAGAGCAGCTCGGCCACGCTACGGGGAGGGGAGGTGAGAAGCTGCAGCCGCCTGAGCGCTCTTAAGAGAGCGCTCAGGCGGCTGCAGCATTTAAAGGGGCGGCCGGGCCCCCTGATGGCGGGCCCCCCTCCCGGCCGGGCCCTCGGACCATGTCCGAAGTGCCCGACCGGTCAGTCCGCCCCTGGCTTTATAAGCCCTGGAGAGCTCAATCTGCGCGGAGCCCTCGCCGGGTGAAGATGGGTTATTTTTGAATTGAAGATTTTGAAAAAAGAAGATTTTAGAAGAAAGAAAACATCAAATGGTAAGTTTATTTTTATTTTTTTACAGGTACTTAGTTAAATGGCCCCCCCTCATTATTTTTAGAGTGAGGGGGTAGGTAGGGGTTAATTTTTAGGAGAGGGGGGGTGACTAGGGATTTGGGGACCCCTAGTCACCTGCGGGAGGGGGGGGTTATTTTTTTTTATTTAGGGTCCCCACCCGATGCTCAGGGGTGGGGGCCAGGGGGGAGGACATTAGGTCCCCCCCAATTAGTATTTAGGGCCCCCACCCACCGTTCAGGGGTGGGGGCCGGCGGGGGGGGGCAATAGGTCCCCCCTTCAGGTTAGGAGAGGGAGGGGTGACGTGTTGTTGTTTTTTTTTATTTTTTTACAGGTACTTAGTTAAATGGTCCCCCCTCATTATTTTTAGGGTGAGGGGGGTAGGTAGGGGTTAATTTTTGGGAGAGGGGGGTGACTAGGTGTTTGGGAACCCCTAGTCACCTGCGGGAGGGGGGGTTATTTTTTTTTATTTAGGGCCCCCACCCGATGCTCAGGGGTGGGGACCAGGGGGGAGGACATTAGGTCCCCCCTAATTAGTATTTAGGGCCCCCACCCACCGCTCATGGGTGGGGGCCGGGGGGAGGACAATAGGTGTCCCCCCCTTATTTTACTTTAGGGCCCCCACCCACCGTTCAGGGGTGGGGGCCGGAGGGGGGGACAATAGGTCCCCCCTTCAGGTTAGGAGGGGGAGGGGTGACGTGTTGTTGGTTTTTTTTTTACAGTGAGCAGCCACAGGCGCGGTATAGCGAGTAGGGGCATAATTTACTAAGCCTAAGTAAATTTAAGCCTTTTAGTAGATAGCTCCCTAATACCGTGGGAATTAGAGAGTTATCTACTTATTCATTCCTGTCATTACATTGACTGGCCAAGTAACTTACATTTTATATGAATGTGTGTTACTTGATTGTTGTAAGTGTTGAAAATGCAGCTGAATCCTGGCTATGTTTGTATACTTTTTATTTAAATTTGTATACAGTGTAACATTCTTCTTCTTCCACTGGGTAAGTATATTAGTACTTAGGCAAAACTGTGCTTCGGAACTTCAGCAATTCGGCACTTCGGCAACTTCGAACTTCGGGACCTCGGTAATTCGGCTATTCGGAAGTACCCGAAATGTCCGAATTGCCTGAAATTCGTCCGAATACATATTTGGCCCGAAACGAATTGCACATGTCTAGTGGGTAATGTTTAGGATGAGCTAGGAGAACGTCGGGGAGGGGTTTTGGCTATGGGAGTATACATAGGGGCCATTTTAGATTAAGGCCCCACTTACCTGCTGTTCCACCCTCTCTCCCTTTTCTGATATTGAGTACCCGTTTGGTCACGGCGGCGGGGGTTGGATAGAAAAGTTGGGGTGTAGGTCGCTTGTTCAGCGGTAGCATAGTTTTAGTTCACTAACAGTTAAGTTGGACCTGGTATTGGTAGGTTCAAGCTCGTTGGTAGCTTCGAACCTGGTGGGTGTAAGGTAGGGATCGACCGATTATCGGTTTTACCGATATTATCGGCCGATATTTGGTATTTTCGGCAATACCGGTATCGGCCAATAGAGATACCGATATTGCTGATAATACATACCAGGACCGCCGGGCCCATTACAAGCCCGGCGCTCCTGGAGGTCCCGCAGGAAGCTGTTACTTACCTCCCAGAAGCTCCCTTCAGATCCCTGTCTAAATCTTGCGAGTTCCGCGGCCGCAGAGCGTTGCCCATGGCATTGCTCTGCGGCCGCGGGACTCGCGAGATTTAGACAGGGATCCACGCGGCATGCAGACCGTGAGATTTGAACAGGGGAGCTGGAGGAGCTGCTGCAAGGTAAGTAACAGCTTCCTGCAGCCCCCCCTGCTGCTCAGTACATGCCACTGGACCACCAGGGAATTCCATAGCCCCCCTCCCTGGCCAGGTAACAAGCAGGGAGGGGGGACTAAAAAATAAATAAAACATAAATATTAAAAATAAAATTAAAATAAAAAATGCCCCCCCCCCCATTTTACACAAATCACATCCCTTCAGAAACACACACTACACAAACACACACACTCTGCATTATATACACACTCTACACACACACTCTGCATTCATTATATACACACACTACACAAACACACACACACTTTGCATTATATACACACACTACACACACTCTGCATTCATTATATACACACACACTATACAAACACACACACTGCATTATATACACACACTATACAAACACACACACTCTGCATTATACACACACACTATACAAACACGAACACTCTGCATTATATACACACACTGTACAAACACACACACACTCTGCATTATATACAGACACTATACAAACACACACACACTCTGCATTATATACACACACTACACAAACACACACACTCTGCATTATATACACACACTACACAAACACACACACACTCTGCATTCAATATATACACTACACAAACACACACTCTGCATTATATACACACACTACACAAACACATACACACACTCTGCATTATATACACACACTACACACACACACTCTGCATTCATTATATACACACACACTACACAAACATACACTACACAAACACACTGCATTCACTATACACACTACGCACACTGCACACTACATTCACTATACACACACTACACACTACACAAACATACACACTCTGCATTCACTATATATACACACTAAACACTCACTGCATCCACTATACACACTACACAAACACACCCTGCATTCATTATATACACACTACACAAGCACACACTGCATTCACTACACAAACACACACACAGCTCCCCTGTCTAAACACACTGCATCCACTACATGTAGCATGTATATTTTGTGCATTTACCTTTAGAAATAATTTGTATTTTTTCAAAATGGGAGATGTACAGAATATCGGCAAGTTAACGGCTATCGGCTTGGAAGTTCACAGATGATCGGTATCGGCTCTAAAAAAATCAATATCGGTCAATGCCTAGTGTAAGGTGTATCTTGGTACAGGTACTACATGCTACATTCTAAAAATTAGAAAATCATGCCCTCGGTGACTGGTTCATGTGCTATTGTATTATAAGTTACATAGTACATAGTTACATAGTTACATAGCTGAAAAGAGACTTGCGTCCATCAAGTTCAGCCTTCCTCACATATGCTTTTGCTGTTGATCCAAAAGAAGGCAAAAAACCCAGTCTGAAGCTTCCAATTTTGCAACACACTAGGAAAAAATTCCTTCTTGACCCCAAAATAGCAGTCAGATGTCTCCTTGGATCAAGCAGCTATTACCCCACTAATTAGAAACTATATCCCTGTATGTTATGTTTTTGCAAGTACTTATCCAATTGCAGTTTAAACATCTGTATAGACTCTGACAAAACCACCTCTTCAGGCAAGAATTCCATATCCTTATTGTTTTTACTGTAAAAAACCTTTTCTTTGCCTTAGATGAAATCTCCTTTCTTCAAGCCTAAATGTGTGACCTTGTGTCCTATGTATAGCCCTGTTTATGAATAGATTTCCAGATAATGGTTTGTACTGGCCCCGAATATATTTGTATAATGTTATCATATCCCCTCTCAGGCGCCGTTTTTCCAAACTAAAGAGATTTAAATGTTTTAACCTTTCTTCATAACTAAAATGCTCCATTCCTTTTATCAATTTTGTAGCTCGTCTCTGCACTTTTTCTAGTGCCATGATATCTTTCTTTAGAACAGGTGCCCAAAATTGCACAGCATATTCAAAAATTGCACAGCATATTCAGTGATAATAGTTATCAATTATAGTTATGTGGGTCAGTGTCTGGGATAGAGTTGTGAAAAAGAATGGGGGTGAATATGTTAACAATGACCTTAAATTAGTTATGTTATCTTTTGAATAAAAGCTGTGATAATTTTCCCACAACATGGTGTCTGAATCTTATGGGAGGGTTATGGGTTTTAAAATCGTATGCCGAAAAGGCGACTATGCATAATGTCATGGGGTTATGTGTTTGTATGTGGGCTTATCGTATTATTTGTATGAGTGGGAGGCTTAATCTGCAGCTCTGTGTATACCTAGAAGTGTGGGTTGCTTTCCTGGAATCCAGTAGATGCAGGCCAATGGTAGGAGCTACGATAGCTGCTGTGTCCTGCTCTACTCCAGTGCGGATTCTCATTCACAAGTGGTGGGAGGAGGTGATCTGAGATCCCCTTCTCTAGGTTCTGCGTAAATTGAGGATTGTCCCTCACCACTTGCAATCACTGCTCGGTTTGGTTTCAGGTAAGGTATCTAAAGGCCCACTGGGACTCCTGCTAGGCCAGAGCCTGTTTGGCTCTGGCAGCCTTGAGTGCCATGCAAAGGCACCGTGAGTGCTATGCATGGCACACGTGCCGTAGGTTGCTGTCCCCTGACTCTCACAGCCGTTCATGTTCCTGCTTTGTTCAGTAGAACTAACTGGATTCTCCTGCAGGACAATCCAAAAACAGGGGATTCAGATGCCCGATGGTAGCCAGGTAAGTTCAGTTAGCAAACCGTTCTAAAACGGTTTGACAAATTATATTTGGAAGACGCCGGCGCACTTGTGGCACCATAACAACAACAATGGGCTGTAGTGGTTATTGTACTTGGCGTGTCCTTAAGTAATTATATTGTTACTGGTAATGTTACAATTACCCTATTTGATCTGGTCCCAAGTTTGTCATCCAAAATATTTTGTATAACTGAAAACATACACGGCAGTTGAATTATAGTTTATATTTCTTTAATAGCGAAACTGTCCCTTCTCTGAAAGTGTCACTTCCTTATTACCTTACCCTAGTAAACACCATTGTTGGGACACTAGAGGCACCAAGACCACTTGATCTCAATGATGTTCTCTCAGTGCCATGTCCCCCACCTCCCATGTTTAACCCTGTAGCTGAAAGCATTGCCTTTTTGCCCTGGTGGCATTAGGGCAGACAGACAGTAATGGTACTATCTGATGAAATAACCGTGTAAAACTCTGCTATTTCTATCAGATATACACTTTCAACAGGAGTTAGGAATACACATTTGAGCTTACTTAGGTGCAGCATAGGCAAGTAGATACCACCTCCGCAGCACTTTGATGTGCAGGACGACATTATTGCCCCATACGTGGACTTTTTAAATGTAATAGTGCTGTTTACACACAGCGTTGTAAGGAATAAAATGAATTTGTATGATATGCTGTGATTGGACACAGAAATAAAGGCTTACATTGTAATTATTGCCAATTAAGAAAATACAAGAACATTCGGTATTTAAAACAAATAAATAAATTAGCGTAAGCCGGGGGTGGGGGGGGACGACATTTTGTTAACGGCTTAAGCCCCCCAAAAATAAATCATACTGTTAATATTTATTTAAATCATTATTAGTGCATGTCGGTAGGGAATTATCCCAATAATTCATGCTGTCAAGTTAGAATTAGGGATCGACCGATATTGATTTTTTAGAGCCGATACCGATAATCTGTGAACTTTCACGCCGATAGCCGATAACTTGCCGATATTCTGTACATTTACCATTTTGAAAAAATAAACTATTTCTAACGGTAAATGCACAAAATATACATGCCACATGTTGTGGATGAAGTGCATTTAGACAGGGGAGCTGTGTGTGTAGTGGATGCAGTGTGTATTTGTGTAGTGTGTATAGTGAATGCAGTGTGTGTTTGTGTAGTGTGTATATATAGTGAATGCAGAGTGTGTGTTTGTGAAGTGTGTATAGTGAATGCAGAGTGTGTGTTTGTGTAGTGTGGGTAAAGTGAATGCAGTGTGTGTGTGTGTGTGTGTGTTTGTATAGTGTGTATATAATGCAGTGTGTGTGTGTATGTAATGCAGTGTGTGTTTGTGTAGTGTATGTAATGCAGTGTGTGTGTGTTTGTGTAGTGTGTATGTAATGCAGTGTTTGTGTATTGTGTATGTATGTAATGCAGTGTGTAGTGTGTATGTATGTAATGCAGTTTGTGTAGTGTGTATGTATGTAATGCAGTGTGTGTGTGTTTGTGTAGTGTGTATGTATGTAATGCAGTGTGTGTGTGTGCGTGTGTGTAGTGTGTATGTAATGCAGTGTTTGTGTATTGTGTATGTATGTAATGCAGTGTGTAGTGTGTTTGTGTAGTGTGTATGTATGTAATGCAGTGTGTGTAGTGTGTTTGCGTAGTATGTATGTATGTAATGCAGTGTGTGTGTGTTTGTGTAGTGTGTATGTAATGCAGTGTTTGTGTATTGTGTATGTATGTAATGCAGTGTGTAGTGTGTTTGTGTAGTGTGTATGTATGTAATGCAGTGTGTGTAGTGTGTTTGTGTAGTGTGTATGTATGTAATGCAGTGTGTGTATTGTGTGTTTGTGTAGTGTGTGTGCATGTATGTAATGCAGTGTGTGTAGTGTGTGTGTATATATGTAATGCAGTGTGTAGTGTGTTTGTGTAGTGTGCATGTATGTAATGCAGTGTGTGTAGTGTGTTTGTGTAGTGTGTATGTATGTAATGCAGTGTGTGTAGTGTGTGTTTGTGTAGTGTGTGTGCATGTATGTAATGCAGTGTGTGTAGTGTGTGTGTGTGTGTAGTGTGTGTGTGTGTGTAGTGTGTATGTATGTAATGTGTGTTTGTGTAGTGATGTAATTTGTGTAAAATGGGGGGGGGGGTTATGTTTTAGGGGAGTTTATGTTAATTATTTTTTTATTTTATATTTAAATTGTTTTTTTTTGTTTCTTTTAGTCCCCCCTCCCTGCTTCTTACCAGGGAGGAGGGATATCGTATTCCCTGGTGGTCCGATGGTTTGTTAAGTCCTGGGGGGGCCGGCAGCAAGCGCTGACTTACCTCACAGCAGCTTCTCCAGCTCCCCAGTGTAAATCTCGCGGCCCTTAGTGCCGCGCGGAGCGTTGCCATGGAAACCCGTGGCAACGCTCTGCCGCCGCGGGTCTCGCGAGATTTAGACATGGAGCTGCAGGAGCTGCTGGCAATATAAGTCAGCGCTTGCTGCCGGCCCCCCCAGGACCGCCAGGCTTGTAATGAGCCTGGCGGTCCTAGGAGGTATTATCGGCAATATCGGTAGCTATATTGGCCGATACCGATATTGCCGAAAATACCGAATATCGGCCGATAATATCGGTAAAACCGATAATCGGTCGATCCCTAGTTAGAATAGCATCTACTCATTGCGTTCCTCCTCCTTGTGAGATATACCACGTGCATTTATAGGATAGGCATTTTAGAGTATGTGATCTAACTTATTATCAAAAAAATAAAGCAATTTTATGAAACTACAGTAGGGTGCAATGCTCAGTCTGTCGTTATGTCTGTGAACATTTGATATCACAACTTACCTTCCTACCTCCTTAGATTAAGGGACACATCATTTGTTACTGGCTTGGCAGAGAGATAGTTCTTTCTTGTAGTTGAATACAAACCATCAGTAATTCTGAAATACTATGTTTTCCAAACTGCTGGTGGATAAAACAACAGGACCTGGTGGAGGAGACTTTTTGGTTAATTGCCAAAAGTGGAACTGTCGCTAGTTAGACTCATTCACAAGCTTAGAGCATTTTTATTTATTTTTTGGTTGTGCAACATAAAGGGACACTATAGTCAACATATAAAAGCAAGAAAGACAGGTCCCCCAGCCTTCTTTCTTGCTTTTATATGAACTTGCCGTTAAAAAAAAAACAAATCGGAGCACTTTTTAATAATAAAACTTACCTCCGTTCCAGCGCTGAGCTCTCTGCCAGGCCACGCCCCCTATTTCGTCAAAATGACGAAATCGCAGGGCCCAATAGGACGCTTCTCTTTGAGCGCCCTATGAAGAAACTCAGCACTCAACCGCTGTCTGACTGAGAGCTCAGCTCGCTTTCTATACCAGCCCCCCTTTCTCAGCCAAACTTTGTGTGTTTGTATACAAACACTATATATAGAGAGATCTCTATATATAGTGTTTCTATGCAAACACACAAGTAGTAAAAAATTAAAGACATACACACACACTCTCTCCATCCATCCCCATCATCCATATCCATCATCCATCCATCCATCCCTAACCATCTTTTTTTTTATCTATCTCTATCTATTTCTTTCTTTCTTTCTATCTATCTATCTATATTGATCTATTTTTATCTATGTCTATCTATCTATCTATCTATCTATCTATCTATCTATATCTATCTATTTATCTATCTACGGTATTTCTACATAATTTTATCTTTCTATATCTATCTATTTCTATCTATCTATTTCTATCTATATCTATATCTATCTTTCTATCTATTTCTTTCTATCTATTTCTATCTATATCTATCTATTTCTATTTATCTATCTATATTTATCTATCTCCCTCTCTCTCCCTCCCTCCCTCCCACTCTTTCCCTCCCTCCCACTCTCTCACCCTCAGCCACCCACTCACCCTCGGTCACCCACCCACCCTCAGTCAATCACCTACACTCACTCACTCAATAAGTTTACTTACAGTTTGAATCCTCCCCTCCTGCTCGGTCTCCTCTTCATCCTGTCAGCTCCTCCAGCCTGTCAGCTCTCAATCCCACGTGACAGCCTGCAGACAGAATGCTCGCTCACAGGCAGAGCTGCCTGTGCTCTGCTGACAGCAGATCTGAGTGGATTGAGGAGTTTTTTGCCTCAATCGACTTGGAAGTCCCTCTGGTTAACTCTGAGTGACTGCAACTGGAGGTGTTCCTAGAGTTCAATGTAAACACTGTATTTTCTCAGAAAATACAGTGTTTACAAGAGAAAGGCTGCAGGGAGCTATAGTTCTCACCTGAACAACCTCATTAAGCTGAAGTTGTTCAGGTGATTATAGTGTCCTTTAAATATTTATTTTAAAATCTCACTGGTTTTAATTTTTTGTTTAGTTAACCCGCCTTGCCTGACTTTCTGGACTTGGCATGTAAACTAAATTAACCCCTGCCATGCCGGGCACTGCTGAAGTAATGCTGCATTAGTTCATATGCTCATATGACGTATGCCAATGCTTTCATCCATTTGTTTTTGTACAGCAAATGGCAACCGTATATCAGTAAAGCCACCGTATGTATGCAAATGCCCTTTAGTGAGTACATCTCCAGGATCAAAGAATAAAAAAAATAGCAAACATAATAATTAAATAAAAAGAGGACAAACTGGATACAAAGAATATAAAATATAATATAATAAAAATAATGAATAAAAAGCAAAATGAAAACTATATTAAAACATAATTGCACAAAATAAAATGAATTATGAAAATACTGGTATATCATAATAATATTGCTTAGAAAGTTGATAATGCAATAAACAACAAATTAAAGCATTAAACATTCTTACGAATTGATATGGTTCTGATTTTCGAAAATGCACTGTTCTATTCGAAGTTTCAGTACAATTAGAAAAGGTTTGTGTCGCTCCGAAAAATTGCCAGGAAAGCCCTAAAAAAACAAACAAAAAAAACCTCAAAGATGGTGTTAAGTGGCATAGGTTACTAAACTGGTGAACATGTTCTGTTCTCCCGGATTGATAAAGTTCTGTATTTTGAAATGTTTTGGTTGTGAAGAATTTCGGAGTTCGATTAAAAATGTTGTGATTCAAAATGACACTAAATTGGTTGAAATTCTGCTGAATTTTGATTCTGACCGTGCTAAATACTTAAAGAAAAACTAAAGTATTTTACCAAGCACTTTAGCTCCCTATCGTGCCCCACTCCGCCGTGCCCCACCCTCCCCTTTGAGATCGTCCAGCATCAGTTAGTCGACTTGAAAGTCCCTCTAGTGGCTCTAAGGCTATATTAAAAAAAATTAAGAAAAGAAGGTCAGATTCTGAAAGAGGGAGAGAAGATGAAACAAAAGTGGAAGGTATGCTCCCAGTTCAAAGTCCCAACTGAGTACCAGTGAGGTCGCCAGGCAGTGACTGGCATGTCCCGTTGTGTCTGTGGTTGTACTCAGCCCACTCCGCATGGTGCGCTTCTCCGGCGGTGAGGTCGGATGATTTGCTTCAATGCCGTGCTCTTGCCCGGTTGCCATTGATCCCATCGCCTGGCCAGTGTTTGCATTACGAACTGAGGGTACAGCAGACCTGTGTGAATTTACTAACACCAAAATAAACAAACATAAACAGTAAGGCAGGCATAATGAGCATTGAAGATATTGCAGTTATGCAGTGGTACGCTAGGACGTCGGGTATACAGTGCTCATATTATACATGATAGGCATATTGTAGCTGGTTTGGCTAGCTGTTAATGTGGGCAATGTTAAGGCATAATACTTGCGTATCAAGGTACCCCTTGGGGTCGTGCCAAGCCAGGCAACTGAGGTAACTTACATTTTATCGCACACTGCACTGCTCTCTGTGGCTGGCGCCTCCTTGGCTGAGATCTTCAAGGCTGATGATCTCAGTCAATCCAATGTTTTCCCTTACGAAAGTATTAGGACACAAGTACGGACACAAAACACAGTGCTCTATGAGACCATCTGATTGAAATAGCTGAGTTTTACTTGGCTATTTCTGTGGAAGCGCCTCTGGTGGCTGTCCATATTATAGTCACTGGAGGCAGTACAGCACTGCGGAATTCGTTGGCGCTATATAAATAATAATAATAATAATTTAAACTAGGGATCGACCGATATTGATTTTTTAGAGCCGATATCGATAATCTGTGAACTTTCAGGCCGATAGCCGATAGCTTACTGATATTCTATACATTTACCATTTTGAGAAAAACATTTTTTGTTTGCACATTTTTTTTCTATTAAGTGGTAAATGCACAAAATATACATGGCAGTCAGATTTGTTTCATGTTTTCAATAATATTTATATGTGTGTGTAGTTGATGCAGTAAGAGCATTTGATTAGTAAATGCAGTGTGTGTGTGTGTGTGTGTGTTTGTGTAGTGGATGCAATGTGTTTGTTTGTGCAGTGGATGCAGTGTGGATAGTGGATGCAGTGTGTTTTTGTAGTGGATGCAGTGTGGATAGTGGATGCAGTGTGTTTGTGTAGTGAATGCAGTGTGGATAGTGGATGCAGTGTGTTTGTGTAGTGGATGCAGTGTGTTTGTTTGTAAATATGAGCGGTAGGAACCCCCACCCCCCACCCATGCCCCTTAATGTTCCTCTCCCTTATCTTTTAGGGCCCCTCCCCCTACCCCAGTGTTCCTTTTCCCTTCCCTGTACCTTAGTGCTCTCCCTTACTGTTCCTCTCTCTCCCCCCATTGTTCTTTCCCCCTGTCCCATAGTGTTCTTCCCCCCTCTAAACCATAGTGTTCTCCCCTCCCCTGTCCCATAGTCTTCTTTCCTCCCAACCCCTCCACTGTCCCATAGTGTTCGTTCCTCCCTTCTTCTCCCCTGTCCTATAGTGTTCTTTCCTTTCCCTCCCCCCCTGTCCCACAGTGTTTTTTCCTCCCTCCCCTCTCTTAAAGTGTAACTTCCCCCTGTCTTGTCTCTCGCGGTACAGGAGATTCAGTCTCCTGTACCCAGCCGGACTGACAGGAAGTGTTCTCTCAGTGAGCACTTCCTTTCAGTCCGGCCGGGTACAGGAAACATAAGTTCCTATACTGCGGTGCGCACTGCTCCGCTCAGCCACGCTACTCAGAGTGCCTGGCAGGAGGGAGCGCTCTGCGCCCACCTTCTGCCGGTCACTCCAATCTAGCGCTCCCCGGGCCGGTGCACCGCAAGGTGGTCGCTTGTGACGTCTTATGGACGCGCCAACCCACCTCATTATCGGTATTACTGGTGATTATCGGCCGATACAAAAATCTGAATATCGTCCGATAATATAGGCAAACCGATAATCGGTTGTTCACTAATTTAAACACTGCAGTTTAAATAGTGCCATTTCTGAAGAATGGCAATGTTTTACACTGCAGGGTTAAAACAAGGGGAACATGACACCCACACCACTTCGTTGAGATATTAAAAAATGGAAAATATTGAGTAGTAAAATAGAAACGTAATACGTTCTGAAATGAGCTTTTAGGTAAGTGGCCTTCCTAGAGGCCCTTTGTATCTCTCCTCCAATATACTGCAGAATTGTGAGAACTCATGTCTTATCTATGTCTCAGCCGTAAATCAGAGCAGAATCCACCCAAATGGTAAGATTACTGCTTCCGTTGTGATTTGTGCATATTTTCTTTTGCTTTCTTTTCTTTTTTTTTTTACCTCTGCAGCATTATTCACCCCAGTAAATATTGTTAGTAGAGTTTATTAGAGTGAGGAAACAATGAACTGTCACTTTAAGAGAAATTACCTAGCATGCTTTTTTTTTTTTTTTAAATGATCTCCATTGGAAATCTGCACCAGGAGTGAAGAATCTCAGTTACTTGACACTATATAACCCTCAGGGCCCCCCTTATGCTGCGCTGAAGGGGTTAGAACCCCTTCATCCACTTACCTCTATCCAGTGCCGGGCTCCCTCGTCGACTTCTCCTCCCCCTCAGACGTCAGCTCCTGAGTGGAGCGGAATGCGCATGCGCGGCAACAGCCACACGTGCATTCTAACAGTCCATAGGAAAGCATTTCTCAATGCTTTCCTATGGATGTTCTGCACGCTGAATGCGATTTTCGCATTCAGCGTCGCAGAAGCGCCTCTAGCGGCTGTCAGGAAGACAGCCACTAGAGGCTGTATTAACCCTGCAATGGAAACATAGCCGTTTCTCTAAAACGGCTATGTTTACATCTGAAGGGTTAAAACCTGAGGGACCTGGCACCCAGGCCACTTCATTGAGCTGAAGTTGTCTGGGTGACTATAGTGGTCCTTTAACCCCTTCAGGACACGTGACATGTCATGATTCCCTTTTATTCCAGAAGTTTGGTCCTTAAGGGGTTAAACAATACAGAAATCCTGAAAAAAATGTATTCTTATTTTATTGAAAAATTGGTTTTATGTAGTTAGTTATAGTTCTCCTTTAAGCTGAATTCAGAAGGGGAGGACCATACAGGAAACCATGCAATACCTGGATTATAAATAATGATTGTAATTTACGCTAACTCTTGTATATTTATTACAGCTGCATATATCTCTTCTTGTTAACCTGAATTATTATTTTTTTTTATTTAATTCCAGGTGTGACTAGGACAACTAGTGGCAGGCTGCGGAAGCTCAGCAGTGATGTGACTAGTCCAAGTAAGTGCCTTTATGTCAAATCCCATCTGATTTAGTAACCCGTAACCCATCATCCATATCTTTGTCATTTATGAATTTTTGTAATTTTTTTTTGAGTATACGTTTTGTTATTCAGCAGTTTTTGGACAGAGATTAAAAATGACAATTATAAATAGAAATAGAATTTGCCATAAAGAAAACTCATCACAAAGACAGTGATCACAGTGTATGGCCAAAAGGTAGACCCCCGAAAATGTTGGGCAAAGCGTCTTAGGAATTGTAGTTCACAGCTGGGTATCTACCATGTGGCCAACCTTTATATGCACATAAACATAAATACACTGATCCGCCAAAACATTAAAACCACCTGTCTAATGATGTGTCGACTCGCCTTGTGCTGCCAAAACAGCTCAGATGCGTTGAGGCATGGACTCCACAAGTTCTGATGTATCTGGCACCAAGATCCTTTAATTCCTGCAAGCTGCGAGGTGGGGCCTCCATGGATCGGATTTGTTGTTCCAGCACATCCCACAGATGCTCAATCGGATTGAGATCTGGGGAATTTGGACACCAAGGCAACATCTTGAACTCTTTGTCATGTTCCTCAAACTATACCTGAAAAATCATGGAACACCATTCTTTGAAGGGATTAACATGGTCTTCAACAATCTCTAGGTAGGTGGTACATGGACAGGGATCATCTTGGGCACTCCTTGACAGGTTCCACCTTAATGATATAATCAATGTTATTCACTTCACCTGTCAGTGGTTTTAATGTTGTGCCTGATCAGTGCATTATTTCAAATGTATCATCTCAAAATGTGCGCTTGCAAACAATCTATAAAGAAAAATAGAGGGAATAAAAGTAGTGTCAAGGAAAAGGAAAGATGACATAAATTGTTTAAATAAAGTGCCCATTAAACAGCAATACATGAGGGAAATAAAGCCAGAAGTAGTGTTCAACCCTCTGCAACCTGCAAGCTCATTTCGGACATGCTTAAAGGAACACTATAGCACCCACAAGTGTTAAAAAGGTAGATTATTTCACTTTTTTTTTTTTTTGGAAATCTGTTTTTATTAAGTAGTTTACATCAGATATGGAAATCGAAGAAGGGTACAGTGTGAGACGCCCAGGTCTCTGTAACAGTGTCAACTTAAGAACAAACTTTGCAGTGCATGTATTATCACCTAATTATAGGAGAGCGGGCGAGCTAACAAACTAAGTCACAGTCCTTAAACCTGTGTCTTCTATTTTTACCCTACTTAGGGAGCAACTTTATGTGCCGTTATCTGTGTTTGCCTGGGTTGATGTTGTATCTTATGCTAAGGCTTCGGCGCCTGCATCGCGTTGGAACCTCTTGCCCCAACCCCCTGCGGTGTGCTTTCTGGTATTGTTATGTTTGGTTATTGTTTCGAGGTTTTCTGGTGGAGGTGCAACTGATTATTTAACTTTTATGCCACATCGTGGTGCTTACTCTGCAGCTGGCACCTTGTCTAAGATCATCAAACGTGATGACCTCAGCCGATCCAATGCTGCCATGTTGCGCCTATCGGATGTTTGCCCCGATGAAGTGCAGGGGCCAAGGGGCACAGCAAAGATATCTTCATACTTTGAACAAATGTATGGGGTCAACATGAGCAAATGTCAACATCATGTGCCCATGGAGTTCATTCCAACAAATTCAAAATACCATTAAGGCGAAAGAGAAGTGACAATTCCTCATTCCTTCACCAAACTAAACGCTCTTTCAGCATTTTACTGGTATAAGTAATGTAGCAGAAGTAAATTAAAAAGCGTACTTATCTCAACTTTACTTCTCTGCTGTCCCATGATGCCTCAGGCATGTACACGAATGCTTTAGCGTCTCATGGAGAAATTCTGTACATTCGTGCTAGCAAAGTATGTACCGTAAGTAAATATACAAAGAAGTAATTTATTAAGAAAGAAATTGAGTTTTCTTTTTTTTTTTAGCCCAACCAATAGCTGACTTTAATTAGATATATGGTTGTGCTAAAAGCAAAGAATGGACAATTCCTCTTTAACCCCTTAAGGACACATGACATGTGTGACATGTCATAATTCCCTTTTATTCCAGAAGTTTGGTCCTTAAGGGGTTAAACTGATTATTATACATAGTAGTGCTGGTAAAGGAGTTTCCCTTTATCTATGCTTGTGCCAAATCATATAATCCAAAACTATAATTCCTATTATGTTTAGACATTAGAGACAACTATAGATTGTTTGTGTACATCACACAGATACGTCTTATCAAAAATACTCACCGCACATTATGAAAAGCGCTCAAAGCATCAGAGTATAATAGCAACAAGAAAAACATTAACGAATAATATAACAGGGTCATTACGCATTCCGAGATACTAGTAAGAGACCCTGGCTGCAAACCTGATCGTCTATCACTGTCTCACAAACCATTGTTAAATGTGTGATTGTATAGATAATTTCATACACATCAAATGCATTTTTTGTGGGTTCCAATCATGCACAGAGGAATTGAGGGCAAAAAAACTGTAAAGAGGCACATTCAGCAGTATATTTTATATAAATATTATTATTATTTTTTTTATAAAGATTTAAATAATTCACAGATATTCAGTAGGTTTTTCGAATTGATTCTGAATTTCTAATTTGGGTAAATAACACCAATTGTGCATTTTGGAACAAAACACACAAACAAAAAATGTTAGCAGAGATGTAATCAGAACGCGGTACAAAATATAGCAGTCGGTTATTAAATAATAAAATCAAATGCATAGTAATAAAAAAATAAAAAAAATTAATGAATTGCTAACAAACTGGCTTTTGCTTCTGTTTTTTTGTTTATTTTTTTAAAAAAAATGCAGACTAATCAAAAGAAATCTGCACATAGTTAAAGGAACACTATAGGGTCAGGAACTTAAACATGTATTCCTGGCCCTAGAGTGTTAAAACCACCATTTGGCTGACATAATCAGAATTGATGATCTCAGCCAATTCCCCTAGGGAAAGCATTGGATAGGCTGAAATCAACAAGGAGGCGGGGCCAAACACCAACCTGGCCAACCAGCATCTCCTCATATAGATGCATTGAATCAGTGTATCTCTATGAGGAAAGTTCAGTGTCTCCATACAGAGGGTGGAGACACTGAAGGGAAGTACTGCGCAGTGTGCAGCACTGCCCCAGGAAGAACCTCTAGCAGCCATCTGAGGAGTGGCCACTGGAGGTGTCTCTAGGCTTTAATGTAAACACAGCCCTTTCTGAATATTTACATTAAAAAGCCTGCAGGGACTGACTATACTCACCAGAACAACTACATTAAACTGTAGTTGTTCTGGTGACTATAGTGTCCCTTTAATAAATAACTAGAATTAAAACAAAAGTTTTACAGGGTCCCAGAAACATGACCTAATCTGTTCCCTCACACCAAGTCCAGTGTGAAAGTTAATATTAAACCATGCTTAACCCATTACCTAGACCAGGGGTAGGCAACCTTTTGGCACTTCAGATGTTGTGAACTACATGACCCATAATGCACTTACAGCCACAATGCTGGCAAAGCATCAAGGGATATGTAGTCTGCCACATCTGGAGTGCTGATATTGTAAATCAATACATCGTTAGAAAAAAAAAGAGTTTGTACACGAACCACTCCTTTTGGACACTTCTATCCATCACTTTTGTAGTATAGTGCCTTTTTATTTAAATAAAGGCTATTTATATCTGTAAGTTCACTTACCCAGTTTCCTGAGCAAGGCAATGCGTTACATCATTGCAGATATGATTAGGAGATCTAATAAGGAGATGAAGCATAAGAGAATTCGGAAATATCTGGCTTGGCAGAGCTCCCAGATTGTTCCCATAGTAACCATATTAAGCCTCTGTGCCCAAACCCATGTTTCCTTCCATGCTATCAAATTCCTTAAACTAGGGTCGGTCAACACTTAGTATGGCAAATGCAACTTCTACATTTTATCTGGCTTGATCACCCATATATTTAAGCAATAACAAGTATTAAAGAGACACTCCAGACCCCTAAATCATTTTTTTTTATTTTTTATTTTAAAAAGTTCAGATTTCAATAGGAATAGGAATAGGAATTTTTTTTTAAATAAATTAATCCTTTACTCCCCCTGGCTGTCAATTAGAAAGCTGGACCGGTTACTTCTGGGTTTGTTTAGCTCAGTGCAGCTGACCTCAAGGGGCAGCAATTGGCCAGAGCACCTGCCTTGCAAAGACTTCTCATTGAGCTGCATTGGGAAGTCTGCGATTGGACAGCTACAGAAAGTCTGAGCGGGGTTAGAAGGAAAGGGATTGCAAAGGCTGCAGACAATAGATCTGCAGCGCTTGCAATCTGTTTTACGATATACCCACAGAAGAAATGCATCATAATTAAATGCATTTTTGTTTTCATTGGGGGTATATCTGCTAAACAATGATTTAAAAAAAAAATTGGGTAGTGACCCTTTAATAAAGTGTCCTTTTAATAACAACTTCTATCAAGCACTATATTTAGCATACTATAAGCATTCTAGGAGCCATATCTTCACTAGGATCATACATATATGTTTGCATGAGCTCAGGTAACTGTAACAATGTTTTCAATTATCCATATCTCTAATTTAGGTTTAAATCACAATCCCAGACTCTATTTTATTTAAAATAAATAAATAAATAAATGGTTTGTAGACTTCACCTGGTATTGTGTGTTTGTTTTCATTTACATTCCAAAAATGTCTTACCCATTTTGGAAAGTCGCACAGTGAAAGTTAGAAATGAGTAGTTTAAAACCAAGTTTACATTTTGTATTTAATCACAAAACCTTGAGGTCAGTATGCAGAGATCAAGGGGTTAACAAAAAAACTAAACAAAATGGCGGTTTTGCAGGCTTTGTTATTATAGCACAGTTTGACAGCCAGACCGATTACCTGGCATCATTTGCACCTTTTTTTTTAGGAATTTTAGATTGAACTAAAAAAAGCCTACCTATGATAAACAATTTTAAATGGATGCAATGATTGTTCTACCCATAAGCAAATCTGAACTGTTTGGTAATAGTGGGGATATTTGTTATATGTTGAGAAGTGTTGGTAATGGTTTAGAGACTTTGGTTGTTGAATTTGAAAAGGGGCGAATGGCCTAGTTGTAGTGTAGATAAATCTTATTTAGAATGATTGCTAAACGCAGAGATTCATTCTATTTCCTATGACAAAATTAAAACAGAGTGTTCCTTTAAATTGGTGATAATTTATTTAAATCTGAGAGCGTGCACTGACCCTTTGGAGAGATGCAGTACACATGTAAATGTGTATCCGGTTGAAAGTTTTGCTTTTAAAACTTTTGAGTAAGACTTAGAGTGCTTTATTTTTGGGACTTATCTATCTATGCATCTGCATCACTGGACTAATGGACTTAATACTGCTACAATATCTACTCTAACATCGTATTAATGTCACTGCCTTAGCACTGGGAGCCCCACGTTTAAAACCTGGTCCGACCACTAAACCAGTAAGTGTCCCTAGCTATATATACCCTGCTCACCTCAATAACATGAGATTACAATGAACAAAGATAGTCATGCTGGCTCGGACGTTGCCCGGATTAACAAGGTCTGCGGCAGATGCAAGGGAACCAGGGCAATCTGACGACAAATGGGCTACTGGAACAAACCGTTCTGGGCACTAAATGAGAACCTAGACCTGCTTGAATGCTAGTCCAACAGGAGACCCAATGAAAGGGGCTACATGAAATGTATGTGGGAACTATGGATGAATAAGAGTCCGTTATTTACCGTAATGCTAAAACAGCTGGTTACACAACGTTTGCGCATCATCAAGAGGAAGCTAGTGTCACAACTGGAATTAGATTGTATGTACCTAAACATCTGCTCAGAATATTGGGCTGGACCTTCCTAAGTCCAGATGGGAGTTACCACAAAGAGTAGTTGAGATTGACAGGTCTAAGTTCCTGTGGGACTTCACGATACAGACAAGCAAGTACTGGCCAACCAACCTGACATTGTGGTGGTAGACAAGGAGTGGTGCTTGTGGCTATAAAAGCAGGATTTTTTACTTTAGTGAATAACCCTGATAGAGTTGTGGGACTATAGTGTTTTAATTAATGTTTAATTAATGTTTGCAATCAACTGGACTTTTTTTCTAGATGCAATAAAAAAAAAAAAAAAAAAGACAACCCCCCTATTAATTAAAGTGGTGAAGACAACTATAGGTAGAGATGTCTATACACCAAAAAGTCAGATGAGGTGTAAGATTGCAAAGTTTTACGGCTTTGGCATGCAATAATAACACAATCTGATAAAGGAAAGAAAAAAGTGAAAACTGCTCTATTAAAGGGACACTGTAGGCACCCAGTCCACTTCAGCTCATTAAAGTGATCTGGGTGCAGTGTCCCTATTGCACTTTGCACTGCAATGTTAAACACTGCAGTTCCCTAGGACAGTAATATTTACATTGCAGCTCTAAGTCTGCTAGACAGCCACTAGAGGGCTTCCTGGATTGAAACGGACCTTCAGTCCGGTATCTGACGCTGTACGTCCACACGCTCTGCATGAGGACACCCAGCGTCAGATTTTTCCCCATAGGAAAGCATTGATTTAATGCTTTCCGATGGGGAGGACTAATGCGCCCCAGCTTTGTATTCCTGGCACAATATTATCCATTTAAACAAACAAAAAAAGAATGATACAAATCAACGTACATATAAGAGCTATACTGTGCATTCGCTTTATTACAACTGACGGCACACTTCGTAATGCCTGGGCACAAAGCCAATTGGCTACACATTAAGATGAAGCAATATGGTAACATTGTATTTAAAAATAAACCATGTGGTGAGGACAGACAGATATAGCTTTATATCCATTGCATTGAATGGTGTTCATTCTTTATGACTTTTTTGTTAATTGTTTGTGTAGCTAGTGTTATGCCTTTCACTGATAGTCTTTTACATTGATGTTCACTGTTTATAACATTCACCTATCTGATCCTTCATATCTGTTTATCCCAAATATTATCTCCTCTGGTTTTTCATCTCTAATTGCCTCAATATCTCCACGTCTCCCCACCCATAATGGTGTTTTTTTGTTTTTTTTCTTCTAACCCCAGACCTTATATTTCAGATTGGGCCCCAAATAACAACATTGATTAGCAACACCCAGTACTCACAAGCGACCAAGCACTGCAGAAAAGCCTAAGCAGAGGTATCATCTCTGGAAGGCTGCCCACCCCATGGTCATTACCTTACTTATAGATAGTGCAGATCAGCTGGTTTTCAAAAAACACCAATCAAGTCACTAAACCTCTTCTCACTTCAAATCCCTCTGTTAACAAACTGCATCCTTAACCATGGTTTAAGCACTTATAGGTATATGTGTATATACATTTATATGTGTCTATGATTATATATATATGTGCATATGTATAATCTTCATATCTATATAACAAAACACATTTTCTCTAAATAATGTTTTCCTCTCTATTTTTAAATTTCACACTAACTTCTCTCATTACTAAAATATCCCTATCCTTCTGCTCACCTGTCCCTGGCAACACCACCTTCATTACTTCCACTTTACTCCCCTCCGCTTTTCATCCCATGCACTCGGCATACTCCTTTCCAGCCTATCTCCTCCAACTCCTCCCAAACCCTCTAAATGCATACCCTCCTACAAAACTTTCAAATCCTTCTCCCACCTTCACTTTCTTTCTATCCTTCTGCTCCTAGCAGCTGGCGATGTCTCTCCAAACCCCGGTCCCATCTATGCAAACCCACCACATACTAACTCAAGGAACCACACCATTCTCATACCCATCTCATGTTACTCTAAATCCTCTTTCAATACTGCCCTCTGGAACGCACGCTCTGTTTGCAATATTACAAAACCCACTGCTGTCCACGACCTCTTCAGCTCTTGCTTCCTAGATACTGTAGTTGTTCTGGTGACTATAGTGTCCCTTTAATCTGTTTCGAGTGATGGGAAATGAAAGTCTTGTAAAAGCTTCCTTTACAAAGTGTTTGCGAATATCTAGGACTTTTAATTAAAGCTGCTCGTTTAGTCCAGTAGCCACTCGGACAAAAATTGCATTGACTTGTTTCTTGTCTGTCTTCATTACTCTATGGGATATCATCGGGCTGTGAATATGTACACCTGGGCTCCCAGGTGCTTATTGAAATGTGCTGCCAAATTGTTTCGTGATTGTAGTTATATGTAAACTTGTGACATACTCAAAGGCAACTAGGGAGGTATTAAAGCAAATTGTTATAGGTGACATTGTTTTATATTCTGGCGTTTTTTTAAACTTCTTTCAAATCCATTCTGGCTACTGGACTATTGGCTTTCCAGTTTACTGGACACGGCTATCCTTCCCGTTTTATTTTCATAATGTGTCTCTTCCTCCTCATATAAAACCACCATGAGGACTCCAAAATTCGATATCTCTTTGTATTTTCTCAGTTTACTAACCACAACATATTTAAAGATTGCTGATGGTCAAACCAAAGCTTTAAAATATGAAAAAGAGAAGAAAACTTGAGCAGTTTTCTTCAATACTGTTGAGATTAAAACATTTTTTTTTAAAAAAATAACTGTACAGCATCTGATTCTAGAAGTACCCATTTTTAGAGTTTTCTATTTTAGACATTTTCTATTCATCTGCAACCCTTTGCAGGCAGCTGATCGAGCAGGTTTTCCGTCGAGTACATTTAAAAAAAAAAGAAACAGGCCTTTTCTGCTGATAAAATTAAAGGAACACTCTAATATGTTTCTTTGTAACAGTGTGTTCCTATGTTATTTTAGGTTTAGATCTCCCTACTGCATGTCTAAAAAGAAAAAGGTTACTTACCTCAAAACCAGTGGCTAGACCATCTTTTGCTGAAGCCCCTCTCCTTCTCCTGATCATCACTAATTATGATGTTATCCTGCCCAATCCAAGTCTTCTCGAAACATTGAAAATAGATTTGATCATTCCTTTAAAGGGTTACAGAAAACACTGTTTTTGGATGTAGTAACCCTTGCTGGCATAATCTTCCCCCCCACCCCTCTCACCCCCAAAAAAGAAATGAAAGCAAAACTCACCTACAATGCACCCAGATTCTCCTTCGGAGATGGGACATCCCCAAAGGTCAGGCTAAGAGAGAAGTCCTGTATAGCACAGGGGGTACGGAGGCGCTGCTGCGATTGGTCGTTTGTCGCCGGCATACTATGGCTTTTTATGCACAGAATTCACATTGGCAGTCAGGACCTCTAGTTCTGGGCTGCTAATGACTTTGCCAAAGTAGAGTTACACCTCCAGAAGCAGAGTTCTGTATGTGCAGCCTTTGTTACTGAATAATCATGGTCTTAGAGCAACCCTTTAAACTTCTGCCCATTTCTAATGTACCCCTTTTCCTTCACTTTGCCTATTTTGGAATCATTCCCTTGTTAACAGTAGCAGGTACAAATCCATTGAAAAATCTCCTTGCCCTCGGCAGCTAAATTTCTTTAAATCCTTTCCTCCGCATGAAGCTTACAGGCATACTTAACTTTGGATCTGGCTAGACATCAGCCAGTCCTGCCAGTCTCCCGAAGTGTAGAGCTGATCTGGTGATATATAGCACTCAGCAGGAAAGATATTTTTTTTTTTCATCTAAACATAGACGCAAGAGTTACAATCATTTACTATATAACAATGTATATGAAAAAATAAAAAATAAAAAGCAAAAACAGTACACAGGTGTGATATCAAAGTCCCAAAAAAATGTAAAAAAATAGGACACATTCCAAAGAGCCCAGCAGAAACGGGCTCCCTTATTGCCAGAAAAGTGTTTAAATGCATTGCTGAAACTCTTCTGCCTGAGAAGGGGTTAAATAGCAAACCCCCGATGTAATCCCTGCTCTCTGGCCAAGGATTTAGCAATGGAACACGATAATTACTAACAGGTACGGCAAGATCCCTTACTGTAACAATGTATTATACATTGGCAAGCGGCGTGGTGATTTGGGCCTAAGAACTAACTTTTTGAGGGTGGGAGTATACCCCTCACTTATGTTCCAGTTGAGAGGAAGGGGGCGGCTTTAATCGGCCTCGAGTGTTAGAAGTGGGTGAGCGTTAGAAGTAGTCATGCGGCTATTTTTTTTATACTTTTGTTTTTTAAAAGTAATATGCGGAGTTTAGATCAACAATTGTTTTGTTGAATTGCAGACAAGAATGAGAAGGGGAAGTCGCAGTGAATGGAGGGGAAAAGGGAGAGTAGAGAGGGGGGAAATAAGGAGAAAAGAGTTGTAAATGGAGAAAAGTATTGCGTGGTGATGGGCAGCAAGGAAGGCTGGTAACATGGAGATAGAAAGAAAAGTGTGCATTTTTATGTTGGTGTAAAAGTAAAATGGAGGGAGAGGAAAACAAAAGGAAAAACAATGTTCAGAGCTTATGAAGAGGAGATTAAAGGAGAAAATTAAAACTTGAAATGGTGGTCATGTAACTCTTTAGGTTACCGCACTTCCTGTCTGTGCAGTGAAAAGGTGCGTTAACTCACATGCTATCTGCAAATACCAGTATGGCCGCCATGGGAGCCACAATATGGCTGCCGGATCCGCGCAAAGCCACAAGCCAGCCTGAGGAAGGCCCCAAGTAGCGCTGAATTCAGCACGGTCCGAAGCAGTATAAGCAAGCAGAAAAATCACCCTAACGGCTAAAGGTGCGTAATAATATAGATGAGGAAAAAACAGGATGGTTCCCTAAACTACCAGAGACTTGGCCGGGGTGAGGGAGAAAGAGTCAAATAGCCACTTTAACAGGAAATAACCCGCACACAGTGACAGGGTAGAGATCACATACAGAGAAACAATATAAACAGTATAACCCAGAGCAGTACAGATAACCCTGAAGGGAGAAAAAACAGGAGCAGCAAAGAATGAGCAAGTGGACATTAATGTTCTGCCTCTTTCTGACTTGTAATTGGTCGATTTTGTATTATTATAGTCTGCTGCTATCGGAGGTGGCGTAAAGAAAGAATGCAAACTATGAATCCTCCTGTCAAGTGATAAAATTAGGCATCTCATGAAAAAAAAATTGTTAACACCAGTTCCAGGTTATCTTGAGTGTTTAAGTTAATAGTGTAAATTCCAGCGAGGTGACAGTGGTATGAAAATGTTAGTCTTTAAGATATAAAGTGAAGAGGGGGACGCAGATAATAGGATATTATTTGTAAGGATGTACTAGGTAAGAATTCCAGGCATTTTGGGGAGTGAGGGGGTAACAGCTGTTAGATGGAGTATGCACACTGACAGGTAGACTAGTAGTTGGTGAGTGAAGCATGTAGGGCAGTGAGCTGGGAGGAGTATCATCTGGAATGGGGTGTTGAAAGGGTGATACATTCTGTACCATGAATATTAAATTTGTGGAGAAAACAGAAGGGAAGAGGTGATGAAAGAGATCCTGAAATTGTTCTGGAATTCACAGGGGTCAGTTGAGGTGTGCCAGGCACAGAGACCACCTCCTGCAGAAGGATGACGTTAAAAACCCTTTACTGCCTGCCTGTTGATCTGCAGTGAAACATTATATCATATTCACAACGAACATCCGATTTATTCGATTCAGAATATTAGATTGCAAAACCGTTTGTGTCATTCGAGGAATCATTTGCAAGACAGGACAAAGGTTGCACAATGCAGTCGCTGGGTTTTGGACACATGCAATGACAAACAGCAACCTATTGAAAATAACATGACATTGTATAGCATTGCTAAATATGTTGGTGTTTGATAAATAACAATACAGTGTTTTCATAAAATTCTGTTTTTAATCAGATTGACCTTCCTTCTTGACCCCAGAGCGGCAGCTTGATCTCTCCTTAGATCAATAAGTTGTTACCCCACATATTAAAAATTATATTCCTAAATATTATAGTTTTGCAAGTATTCATCCAGTTGTTGTTTTTTCATATTTTTTTTTTTTACCAATCGTTATTGTAATCAGTCATGCACATTATAGTGACATGTACAAAAAAAAGACGTGTTACTAAATGTATGCAGTAAGGATCAGACACCTTGTACAAGACCGATTAACTAGTACAATAGCCCATCTACCAATTCACAAAACTTAATTGGGAAACTTTAGGAAAGGATCAAATTAAAATGAGAAGGGCAGGAGAAAAAGGTGGTGGTGGTGGGTTGGAGTAGTGTGGTCTTAGTCATCTATATCTGCCTACTTTCAATGTAATTTACCCATGGTGTCCATGTTTGTATACAACACTGTCTTCTACCCTAGCCATCCACTGCTATAGAGTGGGTGCCGATTGTTTCTTCCTTATTGTTGGGTATAGATGACGTTAACAGATGCTTGGTAAGAGATTTTTAAAAAAACTTTAAGAGCATTGTACTGTGGTGCAACAGCATTGGGACGGGATGAAGAGGAAGGGAATGTCTAATCCTATATAATCTGAATTTGTGGATGTTAGCGGTGCTTCCTTTGGCAGCATCCCGCTGGAGCAACACTGGGCCTGAGTTAGCCGGCCGATCTCTCTGCCCACAACTGCCCACAATATCTACCTGAGGAAGTCTCAATGGAATACCCCGTTTCCTCCCCTCTCCCCCCTCCTCCAGAATTTTCAGCTACATGCAATAGACTAATACTGTCCTCAGCACAGGTCCCTGTGTCCCAGAATTTGCTGAATTGAGGCGAACAGAGTGCACTGAAAGAGCAACAGGGAGGAGAATCTCTCATGCTCAACCTCTGCCGGAGGAGTTAGCGGAGCCCTTGGAGGACCACCCAGGCTTTGGTTATGTCACACGCATCTGAAAAAATAGACTAAGCAAGTGTCTATGTGAGATACGTCGGTACCGTTCTCTACTCCAGTCCAAAACTCCAGCTTTTATTGAGACTGATCTAGCTTTTATTGAGAGGAAGACAAGGTGCAAGCCTGTTTTTCACTGGGCCCTGGATGGAAAGTCCAGCGTCAGCCACCACCAAGACATTGGAACATATGGAGGCTGCCATGAAGTAGTCTAGGGCAGGGACTAAGCATGGCATCGCTTCAGCCCTGGACCTTATTAAGGGCCTGTATCTCTGTACCACGGACTGTGGGTCTCACATGATGGTACATGCAGCTTTTCATGGTATATGCAGCTTCAGAGTCCAGGTCCTTCCCTACTGGGATGCGGCAAAGTCGGTCGTCGCTTGTGGCGTAGGGTCTTTTGCCTCCGTAGGTGGTGCGGTCGGGGTACATCCCTGGTGACTCTCAGCCCAGTCGGCATAGAGTGGGAGACATAGTAACTTGTAGGAGGGTTGTGCCCAGAGGGGGGTCAATCACCTCGCCACCTGTTCTCCCCTGTCTACTCTCCTGGCTTCCAGATGCTGCCGCCTCAGCTCGGGCCTCCAGTTGCGCCCAGAATCGAGTGAAGATTTCATCCATATGCTTCAGCATACGGTCCACTGTGGCACACCCCTCTAGCTTTTCAGGCTGTTGCTGAGATTCGTGAGGAAAAAGCGCATCCGCCATTTTGCGCGAGGGTACCGTAGCTTGCGCCAGTGCGGTTTCAGTTGCCTTTGTTCAGTGTGGTGGATAACCCCTGCCGGTCCGGGGGTGGGGAGGGGGAGGTGATACACTAAAGAACCAGGAGAGCAACTGCCTCTCCGTGACTCTTCTTCGTGTAGGCCACAAGCCTCGATTTGGGTAGTCCAGAGTTGGAGGTGGCCGTGTAAGTTATCGCCAGTTACAACAGTGTCCTGTGGGCAAGATTAGTGAAGGCTGTGGTCAAGACGTGCCCTTAGTCAGGGATTGCACCCTGATATTCGTTGCCAGGTGCGGGAGCTCCTGTTAAGCACGTCTGGTTTGCCTGGCAGTCAGGCTTCGCCCTTATATTCTACTGGCCCCAGTCCGGGCCTCTCAGAAAGGAATTGGCTAAGTGACTTATCGTTTCTAAGGGAGCTGACTCCAGCATTTCTTAAAGGTCTGGCAACCGCAAACAAAATGTCACCAGAGTATAGTCTCTTTATCCTTTAGCGTAACCCGTTCAGGTGGCATATTGCCTGTGTACAGTCCTGCAGCTTTTTATTTCATTATAAGTTATACATCTAATTTATTTTTGCACTGTTCTATCAGTGCAGGTCTATGCCTCCTGCTAATTAGCATACACTTACGTCTATTACTAATACCAGTGCATAATCTGTAGTCTACCTGACCGTCTTGCCCAGGGGCATTGATTTCCTCGTGCTACACAAACAAACAAAAACAAACTCTAGCACAATTGCTATTGTGCAATGTACTTCCATGTTATTTTGTGTTATCCTCTGAATAATATGTTGCTGTATGTATCTCATATGCTTGTGGATTGAGACAAAAATAAAACCCTAAATGCATGACCTCGTGTCCTATGTATAGTTCTGTTTATGAATAGATTTCCAGACAATGGTTTGTATTGGCCCTGAATATATTTGTATAATGCTATCATATCCCCTCCGAGGCGCTGTTTATCTAAACTAAAGTGATTTAAATTTGTTAACCTTTCTTTAAAACTAAAATGCTCCATTCCTTATATTAATTTTGTAGATCGCTTCTGCACTTCTTCTAGTGCCATAATATCCTTCTTTAGAACAGGTGCCCAAAATTGCACGGCATATTCCAGATGTGATTCTACCAGCGATTTACAAAGAGGCAAAATTATATTTTCATCCTGAGAATTAATATTCCTTTTTATGACATAACCTTACTGGCCTTAGCAACTGCTGATTGACATTGCAATTGTTGCCTAGTTTGTTGTCTGTGCCAATTCCCAAATCCTTCTTGTGTGTTGTTACCCCTAGTTTATTAATGTTTAGGGTATAAGTTGCTTGTACATTCTTTACCACAAAGTGCATAACTCTGCAATTATCTACATTAAATCTAATCTGCCATTTGAGTGCCCAGTCTCCCAATTTATCTAAAGTAATATCCTTCCCACATTGTATTACTTTACAGAGTTTTGTGTAATTTCAAGATCATTCATAAATATGTTGAATAGAAGCGGCCCCAGAACAATTTTGTCCAACTTCAAAATGTACCGTTAATGAGAACACTGTGTACGCTAATTTTAAGCCCTAGAGTTTTCACCTTGTCCAATTTCTTATAGATTAAACACTAGCCTATTGTGTGGAACCATATTGAATACCGTGGCAAAATCCATGTAGATCCACTGCAACATGCTGATCTATACTAATTCCTGTCTTTTATAAAACCACGCTGATCTTTGTTATTAACAATATTCTTCCCAATTAATTCCCTGTGTACAGCGCTACGGAATCTGATGGCGCTATATAAATAATAAAATAATAATAATAATAATTCCAGAATATTACCCCTTAATAACCCTTCAAATACGTTTACTGCCACAGAAGTTAAGCTCACATGTTAATGTAATGGATTGTGTTATACTACAGGACTTGATATCAGTTAAAGGGACACTATAGGCACCCAGACCACCTCAGTTAATTGAAGTGGTCTGGGTACAGTGTACCTATTGCACAGTTCCAGAGAAGCTGCAATGTTTACATTACAGCACTAAGTCTACCTCCAGTGGCTGTCTACCAGACAGCCACTGGAGGTGCTTCCTGGATCGAAAATGGAATCTTGGTCCGGTATCTGACGCTGGACGTCCTCACGCTCTGCTATTACCCCATAGGACATTGTTTTGATTGGCTTGTATACTTTGTGTTCCCTGCCCAACAAGGTCCACCTGGGCGTCAACCTTGTTGGGAAACTTGTATAAAAGGCAGTGTGCCTACATTAAACTGCTATTCCTGCCTAAACTCCAAAACTGTGTGTCATTCGTTTATTGGAGGGAAAGAAGATTTGCTCCTGTGTCTGCTGTTCCAGCTCGCAGGAGATTCAACTGGGAAAGTCCTTGTAAGGCTTAGAGCTAATTCCCCATTCGGCTCCAGGGCCCCAGACAAGCCACGGCGACTGTGGGCAGAAGTGCTGTGGTTTGTCCCCTGTTCCAGCTAGGAAGTAGTCCTTGGCGGAGGTACCCAGTAGGAGTACAGGGAGCCCTGCTTCATTAACCCTTTATTTACCGCTTGTGAGGGAGGGGGAAGCAGAGGGATCTATAGTGCCAGGAATACATCTTTGTGTGCCTGGCACTATAGTTTCCCTTTAAGCCTGTTAAAGCTGGACATGTGCTAATAAATGTCTCGGACAATCAATGGGTTACCCCTTTCAGGATCAATAAGGAAAATTGATTTGCCTACCCTAGTGCACAAGCGGTTAAATGAGAGACATAATTGCCAACCAATCTGGCATCTAAAGAATTCTTTTTGTAACATCTTTTTTTTAAAATTATTTATTTATTTTAAGTATCACGCAAATTATATACATATATATCTAAAACCTTGTCCTAAATGCTTTAAAGAAGATAAATAAATTTAAATTTTCAAACTCCGTTACATCAGTAAGAACCAAAAAATAAGCAATGCGTGACAGAAATTGGCATAATAAAATATCCCCCTCTTTCTCCCACACTCACATAGTTTTGATACTCAAACAGAATGAAGTGTTATATCGGCCATAAGACGTTCTATTTGAGCCTTCGCACTCCGTGTCTTAGCGTAGACTCACAAAGAATCGATTGTTTGAAATACTAGTGGCTGGTGGAAAGGGGTCAGCTTTTTTTAGTTTTACCTATCCTCTTTCAGGGCTTAGAAAACATTGGATATGTCTACAAAAAGCACGCGAAAAAATCTAGAGGTGAGTTCAATTTCCCGGCACAGCCTGTATGGTAAGACGGGGGACAGCTACACGGGTCTCCCATTATTGAGTTCCTGTTGAACTCTACCAGAGACTTTTCAGTGTCTCACAAGATCGATGAAGTCAAGCTTTTCTTCTGACTAGGTGGTCACGACAAGGTTTACTCACTAGAACAGGAATTGTGGAAAAACAACGGGGGATTTAAAAAACTTTACGCTAAAACAACTGAGCTGGTGAAATAGCCACGTTTCAATTACTTCAATTTGGGGCTAAAATCTACAATATGCTTAATAAATTCTATGTAGATCCCCATTTAGTGAATAAACCCAGATGTTTTTATTTTCCAAGTCATTTATTTCATTTTCAGTTTTGTTCATGTATTCTATTGGTTTAGTTTGTTTTGTCTGAGGGGCATGATCTATACACCAAAACTGCTTCATTAAGCTGAAGTTGTTTATGTGTGTAAATCTCTGTAAGGACCACATCTAGGCCCAGATGTTACGCTACATGGTAATATATCTCCCAACTTCGAAATGTAGGAAATCCATGGCTCAGGGGGTAAGGCTGGAGTGGGGGTCATGCTGGTGACTCAGTGCTTATATCTCACGATGCCCAGCAGCCTGCAAGGGTGCATTCCAGGACACTAGGACTCAAGCAACCCAACAAGTCAGCTATTTCAGGTAACCCATGTGACTGTTCGGGCATGGGCAAAAATACCTTTCCTTAATTCTGATCTGCGCAAGTGCATATAAGGACTCCAATGAAAAAACAGTAATGGAGGGGTTCTGAATCTCGACTGTCCTGACGGTTTCTAAACACCTTGGAAGTATGCAGCAAACCTATGGGTCAGGGTATGGCAGTCATGGATTACCAGCTGTTTTCCAATCTGCAACAAAGAAGTAGTGATGGTACTATTTTTTATATTCTAGCAGAGATCTAGCGTCGAGATCTGAAAGGCCTGAGAACTTTAGCAATCCCCAGATTACCCTATTTCAGAAGAGAATTTAGAGAAACTCTCCAAACATCTAAAACACTTTAACTTGCTGAGGTGCTTTACGCGTGAAGAGTGTGTCCTCTTTTTTTTTTAAAAATTTTTCTGCAAAGAAAAAAAAAATGCAGATTTCAATAGACATTTTTAGCACTTTTATAAATTAACTTTGTTAAACCCCTCCTCCAACCAGCTGTCAGTCAGACAACAGGTCCTGTTACTTCCTGGTTTGGTTAGCTGAAGCTAAACTCATAAACCAAAGCAGTGCTCATTATGCTGCATCAGAAGTCAGTGATTGGACATCCACAGAAGGTGATGTCTTGTAAAGGCTGCAGACAAGAGATCGGCAGGTTTTGCAAGTTGTTTTAAGATATACCCCCAATGAAAAATGCATCACCAAATGCATAATTAAACACTATAAGGTCAAGAGCACAAATATGTTTTCCTGACCCTCTAGTGTTAAAAACACCAACCCCCCTCCCCCCCCCCCCTCCATTGCCTCCCTAAACATAGCAAAATCTTATATTGTATTGCAGTCTGCTGCTGCTGGCTCTGCCCCTGATCTGCCTCCTTGGCTGACATCATCAGAAGCTGTGCTTCCCATCCCATTGGATTGGCAGAGACTGTCACGAAGGCAGATCAGGGTCAGAGCCAGCACAAGTCAAACACAGCCCTGGCCAATCAGCCTCTCCTCATAGAGATACATTAAATCAATGCATCTCTATGAGGAAAGTTCAGTGTCTGCATGCAGAGAGTGGAGACACTGAATGTCAGTCACACTGTGCAGCACTGCCCCAGGAAGCACCTCTCGTGGCCATCTGAGGAGTGGCCAGTGGAGGCATTTTCTCTGAAAAAAACAGTGTTTACTGCAAAAAGCATGAAGGGAATGACCTTCACCAGAACAATTGCAATAAGCTGCAGTTGTTCTGTTGACTATAGTGTCCCTTTAAATGCATGCATGTTTTAATTGAGGATTATCTACTAAATAATGATTTGTATTTATTTTTATCTGTGCAGTGGAGTGTCCCTCTCATGGTTCAGTGCTTTTATACCTGTCAAGTACTGGTTTGCAGAAATAGTAAAAGTTTTTTGTTTATCTGTTTTGCTGCCACTAAAAATATTTTCACAAGTACTCGTTGAAAAGAAAGTACTGGGATTAGCTCTTGTGAATTGGGTGGGAGTGGTCCTAACACTTTAATACCAGATCGTTAGGGCGAGTAAAAAAAATTTCTTTCTTTTGTTGCATTCTCTATTACTCTTGTGCAAACGCTGATCACATGGCTTTACTATACAATGAATGTCACAAGGTTTGCCAGAAACGTATGCAGTTTTCGCTCTATCTTGTCTGTTCATGGACACACATGCTGCCAACTTTGATTTTTGTTGAACAGAACGAATTAGCCCATCCCTACCCATCACCTGTTGTTCCAATGTGCCTACATTGCTTGCCATTACTTGTGTGTTTACTCTATATACAATGCCGTGAAATATGAAAAAAAAAAAAGAAAGAATCACTTCTTATGCACAGACTTACACATACACACATTTACACAATGTAACACAAGCGTACGGAGGCTTAAAGGACCACTATAGGCACCCAGACCACTTCAGCTGTAAACATAGCAGTTTCAGAGAATCTGCTATGTTTACAATAGGGTTAATACAGCCGCTAGAGGCGCTTCCGCGCTCCTCACTGTGAAAATCACAGTGAGAAGACGCCAGCGTCCATAGGAAAGCATTGAGAAATGCTTTCCTATGGACTGATTGAATGATCGCGCGGCTCTTGCCGCGCATGCGCATTTGGCGGATGACGTCGGAAGAGGGAGGAGAGATCCCCAGCGCCGAGGGAGCCTGGCGCTGGTGAAAGGTAAGAATATAACCCCTTCAGCCTGGCGGGAGGGGGGCCATTCGGGTGGTGGGGGACCCAAAGACCCCATAGAGCCAGGAAAACGAGTTTGTTTTCCTGGCACTATAGTGGTCCTTTAAAGGTCCTTTAAATTCAAATGTTATTGGGGCTTCCAGCAATTAAGGGGTTAATTCCACAGGCCCACTGGAAGATAGAGCCTATTTTTGGAGTGGATAGGGTCATGAGATAGGAGCATAAGCCTCTCCACTCGCCCCCTCTCTTCTTCCCAAGTTTCTTGGACATTTGTCTGCACAATGAGATGTATTTATAATGTTTCTGCTAATGAAAATCAGTCAGCAAAAAGAAAAAAAAAAAGAAAAAAGGAGAGGAGAGGAGAGCAACTACAGTGGGACCAAACGATCTGGATCTGGTTCTGGTTGCCATTTGTAGCAGAGGGATACTGCAATATGGTGTTCACGAGCATCTGACAGGCACATGGTGCTGAGCTTATATGACCTGAGACTGCTTAGCGTGAGGATAAAGAGAGTAACAGAGGGACTGGAGAGAGAGGGATACGCACACAAGGAAGCATATTCACTGAGTCACAGGGGGAGAGGAACAAGAGCTGACTCTTGGAGACAAAAGCATGTTGGGAGGGGGCAAGTAGATTAATAAGAGAGGTACCTAAGCAGATGCAGACAGGGCTAAATGAATTAGGAAGGGTCTGGTCTTGGCAAGAGAGGGGAACAAACTTGAGCAAAAGGGGGAATCAGATACTCTGGGAAGGTGAGTGGTTATAAGGAAGTGACACTAAAAAAAGGGAAGTAGAGGAGAGAAGTGTGAAAATAGAAGAGGAGAGTGAGAAAGTGGAAGGAAAAAAAAGCATTTTAATTTAAAGAAGAAAAAAACACAACCTAGGCTGGAGGAAATGAGTGACTATGTGAGAGAATAGGGAGGAGGAGGGAAGGAAATAGAGAAGTGAGTGAGACCGTGGCAGTTTCACAGAACGGAGGAGAGAGATTTTACAGAGAGGAGAGAGAATTGGGGAGACCCAGACAAAGGAGAAGAGGGGAGAGGTAGATGCTGGACCTGACGGGAGGGGTTACAGGAGAGTTAGAACGAGAGAAATAGAGGGTGGGAGTAAGGAAGGAAAAAGTGAGTGCTCGGAAGCTACTGAAGGAGGAAAAAAAAAAGGAGGTGGAAAAGAGGAGGTTTGAGCATTTACCTCCTCCCAAACAGGGGCAGAGAGGCCGGGCTGCAGATAAACTCATGCTGGGGGAGTGATGGACAAGGAACGAATTTCAGGTAGGGGAATTTCCTTCGAAGATCCTCCTGTAATAAGTTTTCTTTCTTTCTTTTTTTTTCTTAATTTCTTTTAAAAAAAATTCTCGCAGCCTGTACCCCAATTCAGTTTCTCGGGCTGCGACCAGCTTCTGGCGCGTTATCGGGTCACCTGGGGACACGATCAATGAATATTGTTCCAAAATGCTGCTTAACCCTTTCACTGCCCACGTAGTCTGGTGGGGCATGTTGTTCAATGCTGGTATAAATTACATTCTCTCTCTTTTTCTTTCTTTCGTTGCTACAAAGAGGAAAGACGACTAGTTTGAATCAGTGCACTCTGATTTTCAGACCTAGATTGTCAGATTGTCAGCTCTTTGGGTTAGAGCTTTAGTTTGGAAATGGGCAGACGTGGAATTGTCTGTATATGTATAAATATTCTATAGATGTTTTTAGCACTTGCATTGTGTAGCTGGTAACGCTGAGTGTTCAGCGTCAGCCCTTCCTTTTCTGTTTATTGCATCGCCTTTGCTCTAATTAAGACCTTTTGGCACTTTGCGACTTCCTTGTTAGCATTAGCAACAGAGCATTTGTTATGAAGCAAGCGTATACTCCGAATTGTGACATGGCCCCTTTATTCATTAGTCTTTTGTTTTTTTTTGCCAATTTTATAGCAATATCTGAACACTACTAGAATTGAAGTTGGCAAGTTACAAATTATAATATAACAGGCTGTAGTTTATAGGGAAATGTGAATATTATTTATCACGTAGTTGGAAATTTTAAATTTTTAGCAACCATCATTTTCTGCCAGTCTAAAAGCGGGCAAAGTGTCATGGGAGTGGAAGTTCAAAATGTAACTATTGGTGACCCGTGATGCACTTAATTATTTTTGGCCACTGTTAAATGTTATACCTTACTTGCAATACCATAGGCCAGTGTGCTTCTGCAGGGGTGTGAGGGGCGAGCAAGGGTTCTTTTTAGGTACTGATTAAGGCATCCCAGTCCAAAGTTGTTCTCTAACGGTTAAGGGTTTTAGGGGAGGTCCAGATTCGGGTTGCCACGTGAGCAGATAGCACTGCAGAAATAAGTGGTGTAGAAGAATAGACCGTGTCACGCCGTACGTCATCGACTCTCATATGTCATTGTCTTGGTATTTGTTTTTCATTTATTTTTATATTTTTTTTGCTTAACTTTATAGTTTGGAAAATGATCTGAATTTGTACTGAGAAGCCGTGAAATAAAACCAAGGCAGTGGGCACTGTATCTAATGTAAAATTGGAGACACAAGCACGAGAGATCTTTGTGATGTAGATTGCATGGAAGTGTCAGTCGGGGGGGGGGGGGGGGGGGGAGGGGGGTCAGGATCCAGAGGGGATAGACTCCAAGTCAATGTTATGATTTTTTTGAAATTCATGCAGCACGGCCGTTTGCTTGTTCCTCGTGAAGTTTAGCGTCTCTGTTAGTCAACGGGTTAATTGGGCCCTGCTGATTCCCTGAGAGCTGATTAAAGTGCCTCGTGACAACCATAAAGGATAGACCAGGCCAATCTTAAATCAGCCTGTACTAACTGAACCATCTCTGGAAGGATGTGGTCACTAAGAAATTACTGTCAGCACATTACTCAGAGGCGGGTGGGGAGCCCAGTACTTACAGATTCAGCACTGTGACACTGGGCTCCCTTAGACTGTCAGGCACCCACTGATATAGGAGTAAAAAGGCTGCACTTTTCCAGCATAACGCACACAGTATCAAAGATTTGGGATTTGGTATGTACAGTGCTAGGCCAGATTCCCACACTGACTGAATGGGGTCCTTAGTATGTTCATAACTCTAGCCCAAAATGACAGCTTTATGCAGTGGTACTCAGACTGTTGTCCCCAGGACCTGTCAGAGTCGGTGTACTTGAGTGACAAGAAAGCAAAGTGGTTCTAAAACAGAATCTTAGGTTTCGTTATAACTTTATAACTTTTATAGCAAATACAATAGGCTCTATCTGTAGGCATTAAAGTATAAAAAAAAAAGAATTTAGGGATATCTTACTCATATATATATATATATGAGTATATATATTTAATTGCAGTCTGCACAAAGTAAGGATGTGATTATTTTGGTCCAGACCCTTTAAAAACTGCTCAATTCTGGCCCTCAGTGCTTAGAGAACATCCAGTTCAATTCTGGCCTTGTATACCTAGGGGTCATCCAGTCCAGTTCTGGCCCTTTGTGCCTAGGGGTTATCTAGTCTAATTCTGTCCCTCTGTGCCTTTGGGTTATCCAGCTCAGTTCTAGTTCTCTGTTCCTTTGGGTCATCTAGCTCAGTACTGACCCTCTGTGCCTAGGGTTCATTAAATTCAGTTCTGGCCCTCAATGCCTAGGCCTATGTCATCTAGTGCCGTTCTGGTCCTCTGTGCCTGGGTGTCATCTATGTTGTCTGTCAGTGCCACAATAAGAAGCAAGAATCCTTATGTCATCATACACACACGCTGAGTTCATCTAGCCTGCTATCCCTTCACGGAGGCCCGGCAGAGTGTGATTGCCCCAATATCGCATAGCCACACACAGTGTGGTGCTTCCAAAGTCATGAAGTCACATTGTCTCAAGTACAGAGTATTGTAACCCTGCATAGGTAAGTGCCACAAACAGGTAGGGTCTCTCAGTAATTCCTACTTTATTTGAACAGAGACCCAAATTATATGCATCAAATTCACAGGGAAACCCATTCTGAAATTCGTCAAGTCTCCAGTAACACTTTCTTCCCATGCGATTTAGTGTATAACAAAATAAACTATGCACAGTAACTTTGTTATACTCTTCCAAATGTATTGAGGGTAATTGTATGGCTCTTGATACATATGATGTGCCTATTATAACCATTATCGACTCACTCAAATGGCACAGGGAAATATTTGGTGGTCCCAATTCAGGGATTAAGGGAGCAGTGGTCTGAGGGAGCAGACCATATTGTCACACAATGATATAGAGGAATATTTAGTTTGTGAGTGAGTGTAACAGTGGAGATTAGTTCCGTTCCCTAAGTGCATCATCGTTATACAGAAACAGGGACTTATTAACTAAAAGGGGAATTGTGGAGAATACCCATGGGGACGGCACATTTTAAGTAAAAATAGCCACATTCAGAAACTCCCTAATTCCCTTGTGAATTCTCAGCATTTCCACTTTAGTGACTGCTGTAATCCCATGTGTTTATGACTGTTCCCTTTATCACTGCCTGACATGCATTCACACACATTCTTTGCTTAGTTTGCTGTCTCACAAACACATAAAATCGAGATTTCACAAGGCTTCCAGTGTATTAACCATTAATTTCCTGCCTTTTTGTGGCACTCCGGACTTTGTCTTGTGTACCGTGACCTTTACTGATGTTTTTTTTTCTGCTTTTCCCTGACTGAGTGGGCCTGTGTCGTAACAGACACAATGAATGGAACAGTGTTTTCATAACCATAAGTTATCAATTTGTTTACCGTCACAAATAGCTAGCAATGCACTTACAGGTTTATACACTAAAGTCAGAATTCAAAGTGAATTTCAAGTTTAAGGTGAAAGTAGCCGAACTGGAGAAATTCTCTAAGTAAGTTCGACTACTCTGGCCTTAAATTTGAATTTCACTTTTAATTCACTTTGAATTCTAACTTTAGTAAATATCCCTGTCCGTTATTATTTGAACCTTCTTCTGAAATGTGCTGTTACACCATTACATTGAATGATAAAAACTTCTCTCGTACTCCCGAATTTAGCTAGATTGACAGCTAACTTCATATAGAGTTCTTATGAATTGAAATATACATGATTCTTGTTAATACTACCCTATGGTATAAATGGCTCCTACCGTACCTTCAATCATTTGCCTTTCTAAGAATCGTGGGAATTATAATCCACAACATCTCCGAGGTCGATTTTTAGAATTAGAGCACAATTCACCTAGATTAGCGATTGTATCTACTGCTAGGCAGCTGTAGATTGCAACTCTTGTCATTTTCATGTAGGCAAGGACGGACTGTGAGTGATGGGATATTATAAAACAGTGATTACAAATTAGGGCATCTTCTCTGTCCACCTGCAGATTACGGGGTTATACAAAGGGATTGAGGAGTACAGGGCTGTACAATGTGCTCGAAGGATGTGAATTAGTAACCGGTGGTACCCTACTGTACCCCTTGCTATAACAGTATCCACCAATGTAGTGCTGCTGGTGTCTGCTAATGCAAAACCATCACCATGTCACTGTAAAAAAACAAACAAAAAAACCTTTTTGATCTTTTAATAATATTACAAAAATCGCCAAAGGGATAACCATATTCTTTTTGCATTCTTTCCTGTTATTTACGTTGTATAATCTTCTCCTAATATCACTGTTCAACCTGGTGTTTTTTAGTTTTGATTTATTGCTCTTAGCTGCCATTTACTAAACTAGCTTTAGGGAGTAAGCAGGACCTCCCAGTGTGATTTCATGTCTGGTTGCAATGCATGGAGTCCTTGGGATTGCACGTCAATTGACTGAGTACGTGACTAAGGACGTGAGTAAAAAGTCAAAGTCAGACACATTCCCCATTCTGTTTCAGTGTATTCCTGTCGTGCTTCCAGCCACTTTATACCAAGAAATACTTCTTACGGGGTTATTCACTGAAATATAGTCACCAGAACAAGTACAGCTTATTGTAGTTGTTCTGGTGAGTAGAATCATTCCCTTCAGGCTTTTTGCTGTAAACACTGACTTTTCTGAGAAAAGGCAGTGTTTACATTACAGCCTAGGGATACCGTAGGTGGCTGCTAGAGGTGCTTCCTGGGGCAGCGCGGCAGAGTGTGCAGCACTGCCATTCGGTGTCTCCACCCTCTGCATGAAGACACTGAACTTTTCTCATAGAGATGCATTGATTGAATTTATCCTTATGAGGAGATGCTAAATGGCCAGACCTGTGTTTGATTTGTGTTAGCTTTGCACCTGATCTGCCTCCTTAACAGCTCCAGCCAATCCTATGCTTTCCTATGTGATTGGCTTTGATTAACATTAATGATAATAACTGATAATGTCAGCAGGCAGATCAGGGGCAAAGTCAGCACCAGCAGACTGGAATCAAAGTAAGATTTAACTATATTTAGGGGGGGCAAGGGGGACCATATAGATGGTGGATTGAACACTATAGGGTCAGAAATACGTTTGTGTTGCTGAACCTATAGTGTTCCTTTAAGTTGAGTTAGATCTTAAAGTGAGAATTGCATACCTCCAGATCCTCTACTTTCACACAAACTGAGATGGGAGAGGGAATTAAAGTGTACATTTATTGACAAAGAGTCAACCTGCAGATAATTTACATGGACTTACCAACTGTATCAGACATCTAGAACTTATTAAAAAAAATAATTCTTAGATGGCATTTAGTACCCTCCAAATTGGATCATATCCATCCTTCTCGGTTTGCTATGTGCTGGTGTAATTGTGGTCTATAGCCATATTAGTTGGGAATGTCCTAAAAACATTATGGCAGACATAGGCGTGTGCATGGGGTGTGCCAGGTGTGCCTGGGCACACCCTAATACCTGCGGCCCGCCTATGGATTGAGACCGGCAGGGGAGATCTCAGGATCTCCCCTGTCGGCTCATGCAGAGCGGGCGCTATCCGAGCGCCGGCTCTGCTCTAAGCCTCCATGGGCCGGTGGGGAGATCAAAGATCTACCTCACCGGCCCACAGCAGCATGGAGGGAGGCATGTGTTTGACTCGTGCTGGCTCTGCCCCCGATCTGCCTCCTTGACAATCTCAGCCAATCCTATGGGGAAGCATTGTGATTGGCTCAGAACAACACTTCTGATGATGTCAGCAGACAGAGGCAGACAGGGGCAGAGCCAGCAACTGCAGACTTGAATACAAGTAGGATTTTACTATATTTTGGGAGGCCAGAGGGGCTAGATGGTGGTTTTAACCTAATAGGGTCAGGAAAACATGTTTGTGTTCCTGACCCTATAGTGCTCCTTCAATGAAAAGTGAATTTCAAATGTAAAGTTAAAATAGCAAAACCAAAAACACAATTGACTTCGACAAGTTTTCTTATTTTTGGTTTGAAATTGACTTTTATTTTCCAGAAGTTCGCACTTGAATGAATAACTTTGCTTAAAGGGACACAATAGTCTCCAAAACAACTTTAGCCTAATGAAGCAGTTTTTGTGTATAGATCATGTCTCTGAAGTCTCACTGCTCACTTCTCTGCCATTTAGGAGTTAAATCACTTTTGTTTCTGTTTATGCAGCCATAGCCACACCTCCCCTGGCTGTGACTGACACAGCCTGCATGAAATTAAATGGTTTAATTTTTAATGAGATGTTAACTTACTTTATAAGTTTTTCACCTCCTGCTCTGTAAATTGAACTTTATTCACACATAGGAGGCTCCTGCGAGGTCTAGCAAGCTATTAACAGTGCAGGAGATAAACATTCTAAAATAAACAGAATGTGAAAAACAGGAAGTGTAAACATTAGCTCACGTTTTACCGGAAGTGTTTAGGAAGGCTGTGTAAACCACATGCAGGGATGTATGAATGCGGCTTTATAAACAAAGTGATTTGACTTCTAAATTACAGAGTATTGAGCCGTAAATCTGCAGGGGCCTAATCTATACACCAAAATGGTTTCATTAACCCCTTAAAGGGATACTCCAGGCACCCAGACCTCTTCTGCCCATTGGAGTGGTCTGGGTGCCAACTCCCACTACTCCTAACCCTGCAAGTGTAATTATTGCAGTTTTTTATAAACTGCAATAATTACCTTGCAGGGTTAACTCCACCTCTAGTGGCTGTCTACTAGACAGCCACTAGAGGTCACTTCCTGATTTCTAGCAAGGATTTTCCTTGCTAGAGCGTCGCTGGATGTCCTCACGCTGTGTGAGGACCTCCAGCATCGCTCATTTCCCCATAGGAAAGCATTGAAAATATTTTTCAATGCTTTCATATGGGGAGCGCTAATGCGCATGCGCGGCATTGCCGCGTATGCGCATTAGGTCACCTCGGCCGGTGGGCGGGATCAGTCTCGCCCACCGGCCGACGGAATCAGAGGGAGGAGCAGCGCGGAGGAGGAGACAGCGACGAGGAACATCGTCGCTGCCTCAGGTAAGTGACTGAAGGGGTTTTCACCCCTTCAGTAACCGGGGATTGGGGGGTGGGAGGGAGACCTCCAGTGCCAGGAAAACTCAGTGACTACTTCCGTAGGAGCACCTGCTAAAGAAGACTGGAATGCGCATGTACCTATTTCATAGAGATCAACAAGATGTAAAGTGTACTATATAAGAGAAGAGGAAGTCATTCATATAATCCCACTTCTATTTCTGTCTCTCTCACCTTAAGTTTTTATCCAGTTCTCCAGGTTTCCCTGTCCTCGTGGTTTCAGTTCACGCAATGTACCCTTTCCCTCGGTAACCGCTGCGGTTTGTGTGTGTCTGCGTGGTTTAGATTCAGAGAATAGATCTGTGGTGTCTGAGCGTCTGTGATGTCTCTGGTTGTATGTCTGGTCTCTGTCCTGCAGGCAGTAGATATGCGGTGTGTATGCACTGGTGAAGTCTGGGTATGCAGAATAAATCAGATATATGTGTGTGTTTTGGAAGGGTGTAAGAAGTAAATCTTTGATGTCTATATGGGAGTCCTGCCACAGACAGTGAATATGCAATGGCGTATTTGAAAAACACAAATGCACAGTGTATATTCATTTTATACAAATACTTTTTTTTTTCAATAAAAGCCTAAAAAAAAAGGTTTCCCTCCACAGGCTAATTTAATATTTGCACACTTCATCATCAAAGTGCCAATAATTATAATAATATTAAATATATTAAAATAACAAAGTATTTAACCAGGAAAGGTACATTCAGATTACTCTGGTTTCCAAGTACATCCTGGGGATGTTACTATTGCCTAACATCATGTTTTGTAACGAGGACATCACAACATTTACCAAAAAACATGTTAAGTGAATCTATAAATATTTAATATTCAAAAATGTTTTATCTAGCCTTAAAAATGTTCAAAAACCAATGACAGGCAGGTTTAATGGTGTTAAAGCGGCTCTGTGCCCATTTGGGAATTCGCAAAGACCATCGCTGGTGGTCCAGTGACCGGAAGGGGCGAGGGGGCCGTAAAGGTGAGATTTACTTACCTGAACCTGTCCGTGTTCCTGACTGTTCCTCTTCAGCATGCGCGGGAGTACAGCATTGTAGTCTCTAGAGGATAGACAGTGCCAATTCCATGCAGTCATCACTGGTTGCGGCTGGTGGGATTGACACTTCTAGACGGCGAGCTCCGCCCAGTGTCTAGAAGTGTCAAGCATAGGAAATATACAGAGACAAAACAGTCCCTACTTTTCTCTGTATATCTCTTGACTGGATTGGAATTTCCGTGAAATTACAACACAGTCAGTATGAGTATTTCATAAAGATCCTATATTTATTAAATACTAATTTTCAGGGGGGTGACAGTATGAGGGGGCAGACAGTGTTGCTTTAACATGCTGGTGCATGAAAACATCTTGTTGTGAGTTTATATACTTAAAGGACCACTATAGTGCCAGGAAAACATACTAATTTTCCTGGCACTAAAGGGTCTCTAGGTTCCCCCCACCCTTAGGTTCCCCTTCCCGCCAGGCTCTAAGGGGTGGAAGGGGTCAAATCTTAGCTGTTTTCCCCCACCGGGCTCCCTTGGCGCGGGGAACTCTCCTCCTCCTTTTCGCTGTCATCGGCTGAATGCGCATGCGCGGCAAGAGCAGTCCATAGGAAAGCATTCTCAATGCTTTGCTATGGCTGCTGGCATCTTCTCACTGTGAAAATCACAGTGAGAAGCACGGAAGTGCCTCTAGCAGCTGTCAATGAGACAGCTACTAGAGGCTGGATTAACCCATATGTAAACATAGCAGTTTCAGCTTACAGCTGCAGGGTTAATCCTAGATGGACCTGGCACCCAGACTACTTCATTAAGCTGCAGTAGTCTGGGTGCCTATAGTGGTCCTTTAATATATTTAAATTTACATACATGTCCAAAAATAATTTGGCTCTATTTCTTCACTTTAATTTGCAGCAATAATTCTAAACCTGTAATAACATATCATAGTAAAAGTATATTCCACCATTTCCATATTTTTGTTTATTTTGATAAACCAGTGATACTTTAAATGTGCACATCACAAACCTTAGCGCCAGTTTGTAACGATAACAAAATGCGTCTTTAAACTCTGATGATGTTGCTATACAGCCTCGCACTAAGCTCGCCGGTAGCTGGTTCCATAACTCCTTCATTAAGTGTTTCCATGTGCGTTCATCATGCCAGGGAAATCTGTTGGCTCAGGGAAGTCCAATGTTTCCTTTCGAGGATGTCCTCATTGGAATGAGTGTACACAAGTTTATCGTTTAAAAAAATAGAAATAATATATATATAACTGTCTTAGATTATCCTGGCGTGTTGTATCGGAGGCATGTGTTGGGCAGTGCATAGAAAGTTACAGCAAATTATTTGGTTCTCGGAGTAAGAGTTGCCTAACGCTAACATGTGATAGCTGCTCTGTAACATCATTGATCAGTTCCCTTTTTCATGTGTGTCCATTTACAGCCCATAATATAAACCAGGAAACCTAGATTCTAGAATCTGTTCTGACAGTATGGTAAGCTGATTCAAACGGGGACGTACTATGCATGTGTGTGCATATTATATTCATTTTGCTTTAAGAAAGAGGTGCTTTCCTACACATGACCCCAGATAATTTAAGTATTGGGGGATATAAAACACTTCAAGCACCATAACCACTACAGGAGACAGCTCTGATGTTAATTCAATCTGACCAGTCATCTCACTCTGAAATCTATAAACACTTTTTAAAGCGTGAAGAAAAACTCAGAGCACCATAACCACGACAGCGAACTGTAGTGGTTATGGTGCTAGGTGTGCCCTAACAAATCAAAGTTTAAGCTTCCTAACAGGGATCCGCTTTGTGCCATTTCTAGCCTATAAAAGAACTGGGAGCTCTCTGCTTGATGTAAGCCTGGTAGTAAAGGGCTGAATACTCAGGCAATGTTCAGGCTCTAATTAAACTCCTATGAGAGGCTTCTGGCTCTCGGGCTGGAAGGGAAAGAGCAGGGAGCAATTCTGGGCAGACCCCTCATAAGAAGTCAAAACAAAGAAAATAAATTGACTACTCACATTAAAGGTGGGGGGCAGGGCACCCCTGGCACCATAACCACATTAGAACTCTGTAGTGGTTATGGTGCTGAGAGTGTTCCTTTAAAACTGTGATGCCCGTGGGGACCCATTACGACATTTGGTACCTACAGCACTGATGGGAAAGGTATAGCTAAAGAGTTGTGTGTGTATGAGCACTGTGCTTGCGTTATTAAAGGAACACTATAGTGTCAGGAATACAAACTTGTTTTCCTGACATTATAGTGTAAAAGTATTTAAGTCCCTGGCCCCCCTTAGATTGCAGTAAAAAGTTGTTCAACCATAGCTTTTCTCCATGTGCACTGGTCTTGATCATAAAAAAGCATTGGGAGACTACTGCGCATGCGTGGGGAAAATGCTGCGCCGATCAGCATCTTCTCATAGAGGTGGTGCATTGATCACAATGTGCAGCACTGAGATAGCAAGCACCTCTAGTGGCCGTCTGAGTGACTGCCACTAGATGTGTTACTAGGCAGCAATGTAAACACTGCCTTTTCTCTGAAAAGGCTGTGTTTACAATGCTCAGCCTGCAAGGACATGCTATAGACACCAGAACCACTTACATTAAGCTGTAGTGGTTCTGGTGACTATACTGTTCCTTTAACTGCTCCATTACAAGCACCGTGTTCAGTGTTTCTACTGAGGTAAACAAGTTTACCTTGTTAATCTTGTTGATATAAAAATATGCAGACTGTATCATTTTGTCTCAGGCACATTTTATAATTTTATTGTGGGCATATTGTATTCTAACAAAAATAGATTTATGTATGTCCTACCAAAGCAATAAACTGTTGTTTGTTTCCTCCCCCCGCCCCCCAAGTATTTATTTTAATGCATGAATTTTGCTTGGTATATTTATGTATATATGTAGAAAAGTATTTGTCTAGACAAATTCAATGGACATAAAACGCAGGCGATTTGTTAAAAGGGGACGCACATTTACATGTTGTTATACTCTTATTAACCAAGAAGAACCAAAATAATCCACTTTGCTGCAAACATTTCATTTGTATGTTGATACTAAGCTGATGAGGGGGTCCTTTACGTCTGTAAAAGTGAGTTTTACCTTGTCTTGTTTTTTTTTGGGGGGGGGGGGGGGTTACTTTCCTTATGCCGTAATTGATTATACTCCATACCTTTTATTTATTTAGATTTATTATGTTTTTTTTCCATGTGTCAGGTTTCCATACATGGGCGCCGCCATTTTGTTCTCCTCTGTACATTTCTGTACGTCCCTTCTGTGGGATTGATTTTACTGATAAATGATGGGTAATTGTTATTACTGAAACAGAACCTTGCATTAAAGGACCACTATAGTGCCAGGAAAACATACTCGTTTTCCTGGCTCTATAGGGTCCTTGGGTCCCCCTCACCCTCTGGGCCACCCTCCCGCCGGGCTCTAGGGTAAGGAAGGGGGCTCTAGGGTAAGGAAGGGGTTAATCCCTTACCTTTTTTTCCAGCGCTGGGCTCCCTCGGCGCTGGGGGCTCTCCTCCTCCTTTCCCCTTCATCGGCTGAATGCGCATGCGCGGCACGAGCTGTGCGTGCATTCAACCAGTCTAATAGGAAAGCATTCTCAATGCTTTCCTATGGACGCTGGCGTCTTCTCACTGTGAAAATCACAGTGAGAAGTGGGGAAGCGCCTCTAGCGGCTGTCAATGAGACAGCCACTAGAGGCTGGATTAACCCTAATGTAAACATAGCAGTTTCTATGAAAACTGCTATGTTTACAGCTGCAGGGTTAACCCTAGATGGAAGTGGTCTGAGTGCCTATAGTGGTCCTTTAAGCTCTGTCCATTGTCAGGTTTTGTCATCCTGACTGCTACACATGATAAAAAGTAGTCCGCACTTTGCTTTATGTATTTCATGAAAACTAGAGCTCTCAGGGGAAAAAATAAAAAGAGAATCAGACGTAGGAAGCTATATAGAAGCAGATTAGAGAAAGCTCATTTTCGGTGACAGTGTCGCTTTAATATAAAAAGAGTCCTTTTGCTTGCTATTATTCTAAATAAGCTCTCATTGGTCTATAAAACTTATTTTTATGTATCATTCTGACGTTTTTATTGTCACCTCCTTTAATCAAACCAATTTCTAGAGCTAGACTTTCCCAGAAAAGCACATTCTAACACCTCTCTTTGGATAGTTGTTACCATAATTGTCCTTAATTTGCCCGTAATTGTTCTTAACCCCTTAAGGACCAAACTTCTGGAATAAAAGGGAATCATGACATGTCATGTCATGACAGGGGTTAATATCCTCTATATTACCTTTACCATGTTTTAATATCTTTACATTTTTTTTTTTTTAAAGGTTGGTTTTAACCTGCATTTTTTATCGAATCCAGCAGGTGGGGGTGTTGTATTCGCTCGTTCTCTGTTATCCTCGTTATAGAACAGTACATTTTTCTTTTAACTCTTAGTGCGAGAATCCCTTGGCCTTCACTGTATGACTTGTGACACTGTTTGGCAACATGTTAGTGGGAGAGGTTACTGTAGTGAGTATTTTTTATTTTATTTGAACTTATATATGCCGAATCATTGATTCTCAACATACACCTTTTTTTTTCTCTATGTTGGTTTCAAATGTACTTAACCCCTTAAGGTCACATGACATGTGTGACATGTCATGATTCCCTTTTATTCCAGAAGTTTGGTCCTTAAGGGGTTAAAGAGACACTACAGTCACCCAAACCACTTTATCTCAATAAAGTGGTCTGGGTGCAGTGACCCTTTCATTTTAACCCTGCAGTGTAAAATACTGCCGTATTGTAAATATAGCAATGTTTTCATTGCAGGGTCAAACTCACTCTACCAATTATTTAAGGCCCCACAGCACTCATTATCATAAGGGTCCAGCCTTGATAAGTTCACTTCGGCGCAAAACTGGCATCTGACGCCAGCACCTTTTATTTTATAGGTTTTTCCCATTTTGGGGCAAGCTGAAAATCTCCTGAAGGGTTACTTTAACAAACCCCAGTGTTTTATGAAAACACTAGTTTTTCGTTGGAGTAACACTTTAACATCATATTGGCAGGATTTATTCACAACACTTCAAACTATAGAAAATTAAAATCTAAAAGTTAAGGCTAAAATAGATGTGACTATAGCAGGATAGGAATACTTATCCAGTCCGGCTGTTTTATCATAAATATTGCTATAAAATGCAAAATAAATAAATCTGGCCTTACAAACGAAATCACCCAAGCATTCCAGTAAATACAGCAGTATGTATTGAACATGTACTTAAAGGGGCATTAGAGGCACCCAGACCGCGCCATCTCATTGAAGTGGTCGGGATGCACTGTACCTATCCCCTTAACCCTGCATTGTAAAACATTGCAGTTTTGGAGGAACCGCTATGTTTATATTGTAGGGTTAAGACTGCCTGGTAGACAGCCACTTTATTTCCGTGAAATGACGCTGGGTGTCCTTACGCTATGCATGAGGACATACGGTGTTTTGAAAATTCCCACAGGAAGGCTTGGATACAGCGGTTTCCTATGGGAAGGGCCTAATTCACGCGGAGGTAGTTCCGCGTGGGTATTAGGTTCCCCCAATGCCGTGACATTGCGCGAGGAGGAGATGGATCCAGGGTCGAGGGACTTCAGTGCTTGGAACAGGTAAGTGTAAAGAAAAAGGGGGTTTTAAACCTTTTCATGTAATGGGGGTGCGCGGAGGCAGAAGGACACTATAATGTTAGGATTACATTTTTGTATTTTTAATACTATAGTGTTCCTTGTGCAGGAAAATACAACTCAAATCGGTTTGTTCATTCTGATACAGTGATGTCACTACTCAGAATCCATTGTGGTTTTATAACTTGTTTGATACGTACTTAAACTGAGCTTGTGTAATGCCTGCGCCAACTCAAAAAAAACGACACATTGTGGCCGTTCAGGCTGCTCTCACCAAACCAACCATGTGCAAATTTGCCTGCCGTATATATATGTAACTTCAAGGCTGTTTTCAGTACAGCGTCTACTGTATTGGTTAAATCTCAGAGTTAGCACTGATAACTTTTAATTCTTTTGGATAGAAAGTTAGCAGTAGATATTCGTTTTCCATTGTGTGGCCTTTAAGTGGCAGCAGTTTTGTCCAGTAAGCGAAATGAGGTTGTGGACCCTTTGAAGTTCAGTATTTTCACGCTGATAAGATTACTAGTCAATCTAAATATGTAGTCGGTCCAGTGAGCATAGTGGATTCTCTGTCATTTAATCTACAGCATTTTTAGAAAAGTGTGTGTTGGGAAGGAGGAGAGGGCTTGCAATAGCTGCAGATACTAGCTCTGCAGCTATTGCAAGTCAATATTTCATATACCCTCAAAGAAAACACGCAGAACAAATTCTATAATTTTTTTTCTTCTTAAGTACTATAACACTGTTTCATTTTTCTAACAGCTGATCGGGCCTTAATATTGTCTGAGTTTCAGTCTGAGTATGCATGATAGTCAAAACAAGATGTTTTACTCTGTATTTGTACTCTGTAGGAGGGTGAGCATGCAATTATATTCACTAGTTTACTACTTGTTACAGCTTTTAAGGATTTAAAGCAGTTCTTACACAGTGCCGCGCATGTGCCCTGTGTACCATTGTTTCTTAATGAGAAGTACTGGATTGACTGGGAGGTCATCAGTAGTGATGAACTCCCGGAGATAGTGCAGAGCTGTGGTGGGAGACCCTTCCGTTGTTGGATTAGAGGTATTTTCCACACGTCACTTCTTGCATGTTCTTGGGGTTAATAATGTGTGATCCAATATTATTTTGGGGTGTCATTTGCCTCTTACGTTTGACAAAGACTAAATGGACGGATACATTTTTATTTAGGCATTGTAATTAGAAGTTCAGATGGAGTCTCAGCTGGAAGAGAGGCATGCACCTCTGTACATCATTATTTTTATCATTGTGGTTGGTTCCTAACTCTTTGTCCCAAAGCAACATGTCCGTGGATGGATTCAGACTTACCAATATAATGCAGTCGAGGTTTATTTCACTGATACTGAATAGGAGACTTTTTTTTACAGAGAATTATCATTACTCCAGATATCACTCCAGACAAGAATTCATGTTAGTTGCCATGGACACAAACGTGCTATATTGGTGTTTTTTTTGTTTTTCTTTTACTTCCCTCTGCTTACCCTTGGAAACACAATGTAATTTACTGGAGTGAATGTATGAAAAAATGCCACTTCCAGAGAAGTTAAAGGTCCACCTTAAGACTGCCATTGATACATTTATTCTTTATGACATCCATTATATTCATTGTGTGTTTCTGGATGACTTTAATGAGATCAGGAAATATGCTGCAAGCTCTGCTTAATCTAAGTAAATTAATTAGATGCTTTATTCTGATTGATCCTTGATTGAAAAATTCCCGTTATCTGATTTGTTTAGTCGGACCTGTTGAGATATGCGAAAGGGCACAGTGAGGGTTTAAAGGGACGCTCCACGCAGAATAACCCCTACAGCTTGGTGCCAAGAGTGGCCCGGCTGATGTCACAGCATCTCTCAAAACATTTTAAGTATAGTTTGACACTTACCTGGGTCCATGCTGGTCCTGATCTTCTCGGGGAGCGGAAGAAGATGCTGCTGTAGGCGTTCATTCAACATCACGCAATAAACAATAAAACAGGGTAAAAGTGGGAAATACACAAACGTACCCTTCAGGTTGTTCAGAGGGCTCTAAAAATACAGAAAGATATTGAATAATTGAATTAATGGTTCTTGCTTTGAACAAACTGGTATCTGACTTCTCCAGCTAAAGTTCAGGAATTTGGATAGGTGTTCTACTGTACCAAAAGGGTTTGACAGATTATACTGGGATTGTGCCAGTGCTCTCCTGGCACCATAACCACTACATCCAGCTGTGATGGCTATGATGAATGGAATGTCCCTTTAATAAACTCTTTAACCCAGACATTTTATCACAGCACAATCAAAAAACAGTCATTCTTTGCACATGACTTATAGATCGTTGTCTCAGTGCGATTCCTGGAATAGCCCCTCCTCTCAGCTGTTTGACGTGTGTCACACAGTATGGCCGAAACACTTGTCGTTTTCTTTTTGAAGCAAGTAAGAGGTGATGTGTAAGTAATGTTTGTGAATCACATACAATTTGAACGCTATATCCGGTGTTTAACCCTTTCACTGGATTACATAAAAATTCAAAATGACGGGCTCCCCGCACGTCTGGTTACCCAGCAACTACATGCACCTTCCCTCCCTGATGTGATGACGTGCGGGGATGTCTGCGTCGCTTGCGAATCATTTTAGAAACGGCTTTGAATCATAGAGACGGTGGAACAATCTATTTGAAATATCTCCCACAAGCTGTATTTTACAGGAGAAGGAATCTGTAATTTCCAGCTGGTCTGGTTGAGACATAAAGAGACGGAAATACCTTAGCCAGCAGCTGGTAAAATCCTTAGTATCTTCCCAGAGAGAAAAAGGGCCAGGCTTCATACAATGACATTGATTTATTTAACCCCCCTTTTTTTTTTTTAAGAATTGTCGGGAGGAATCTTTTTGATTTTCAAGAGACACTTTCCGTCCACCCCTGCAGTCGTGAATTGATTCTCCCTGTTGACGCGCTGGTGCTTCCTCGGATTTTGCCGCGCACAGCATATGTTCATCCTGGTTGCCCTGAAATATGAGGAATCGTTTTTTGTTTTTTTTCTTGTTTTTTTTTTTTCTGTTTGGGATTGAAATAACAGCCTGATGGACGTAACACTAAGAACCATTTTGCCAATGTTTTTTTTTTTTCTTCAGAAAAAAAAAAGCAGAGAGAAAAAAGATTTAAATTCCTACCCAGTAACAATATAACCGACAGAAAAAAATAGATAATAAGAGATTTGTGTCCAGTTTTTCCCATAATTCTCATTTAGCCTTTTTTGCGCTATAGACTTTTTTTCTTTGTTCCTGCACCCAATAACCACATCACTGCATCGCATCACTCTGAGCATTTCTCCCAAAAGTGTAAGATACGGGGCACAGTGCCAGCGCGTACTTGAGGTTAGATAATTAAAGAGCTGTGTAAAAGTTCCATTCCACACATTGTGACCTCCCAATTCCCTTGCTTCCCATACGGTGACCCTTTAAACCCTGTCACTCACTGTTGAACAATTTTTAAATATGCTCTATAGAGGCGTAGCGTGCGTAAAATGACATTTGAGTTATTACAGATTATTTTGGTAACAGAGAGTTTTTTTTTTTAGATTCTTTGTATTTATATCCAGTAAGAGAATTTAATTCAATTAATGCGACACCTCACTGGCAGGCATAGAGTTCAATGTACATTGGACAGGTGATGGAGACCCACAACAAAATGCTTACATGTATGTGTGTCTGCACATCCTGCTTCCTGGATTTATGTGTAAATGTCAAAGAAAATGATGAGACATCATGAGAAGGGCTTCCATTGACGATTGGTTCACAGGAGCACGCAGACTAAGCGTGCGCTGTGGGACTGCGTCTCTCACACACGCAAAGAGCAGGCATGTTCACCCCATCATTGTCACGCATACGCAAACAGACAGGCATGTTCAGCCAGTCATTGTCATATGCTCAGCTCGACAGTGGAACAGGCGCACAGATCAGGCATGTGCAGTCTGTCTGCAGGGGAGGGCTGGCAGCCTTAGGCCTGGGGGGCAAATCCAGTCAAGTGGCCCATTGCACCAAGAGGAGAGTAAAAACACCTTTCCCATGTGATTGAAAGTGTGTGGGGGTGGGGGGCAGTCACCTAAACAGACACTCAATGACAGGCACACACACACACTTGCTGATTTGGTAAACACAAAAAACACACACACTCACTGACAGGCACACAGACACACAGAAAGACACACTGTTACAGGCATACCGACTCAGACAGACAGACATACTGACACACACAGGCATACTGGCTAACACACACAGACAAATTGGCACACACACAGAGACATACTTGCACACAGACATACTGACACACACACAGACATACATACTGGTACACACACAGACACACACAGAAAGACACACTGTTACAGGCATACTGACTCAGACAGACAGACATACAGACAGACACACACAGGCATACTGGCTGACACACACACAGACAAACTGGCACACACACAGAGACATACTTGCACACACATACACAGACATACTTGCATACACATAAACAGACATACTGGCACACACATAGACAGACATACTGACGCACACACACAGACATACTGACGCACACACACAGACATACTGACGCGCACACACACAGACATACTGACGCAAACACACACAGACATACTCATACACACACACACTAACTTTACACTTTTAAAACCAGTGGACAGGGGCTGAGTAAGCGGGCAGGGCTGTAGTGGGGGACAGGGGTGGTAGTGGAGGGTATAAGCTGTAATTGGGGATTTGGAAATGTAGGGGGGGAAAGGGGCTGAAGCAAGTTGATGGCTACCATTTGGAAAGGGGCTGTGGTGTGGGTAATATGGGTTGCAATTGGGGGAGAGGAGCTGTAGTGGGGATGTTATGGGGCTGTGGTGGGGGGCATGGGGCTGAGGTAGGGGGCAGGAGCTGAGAGGGGGGAAAGGAGCAGGGAAAGGGTGGGACAGGGGCTGAGGTAGGGGACAGGGGCTGAGGTAGGGGACAAGGGCTGACTAGGGGGACAGGGGCTGAGGAGGGGGGACAGGGGCTGAGGTAGGGGACAGGGGCTGAGGAAGGGGACAGGGCTGAGGCTGGGAATAAAAAAAACTAGTGTTTTCCCCCCTCCCTGAGCCTTACCTTAGGCCAGGGAGGGGTGGGCAGCAGCAACCAGCAGCAGTCAATGAAGTAAGTCTCTCCTGATGATGTCAGGAGGAGGGGGGCGTGGCTTCCTCTGCTCTTCTCGCAGACTCCCCAGCGGTCCTGTGAGAAGAGCAGTGAAAGTCACGCTCTCTCCTCCTGACATCATCAGGAGAGACTGACTTCCCTGGCTGCAGGCTGCAGGGAGAGAGGTAAGTTGAAAAATCTGACTCCTCAGCCAGAGGCAGGGCCAGAGGCAGGGCCAGAGGCAGGGGGTTCAGTATTTTCCATTTTTTGCTGGATACGGACGGCCCTGGGTTTAGGGCGGCCTGGGGGGCAATTGCCTCCCTGCCCCCCTTCCCAGCCCGCCCCTATCTGTCAGTGTCACACATGCACGCAGATCTATTTTCAGATTACTCTTAAAGGAGAAGTATCACTTCAACACTGGCTTTTAATATAATGATCCTTTCATCACGTTTTCCTTGTTCGATAAAGTATTTGTAAAAAAAAAAAAAATGATCCCTCCCCTCAGTATATGACAGGATACTTCCGCCATATACGTACACCCTGGGTCAGACTGTGGTTGAAAACCTCTATATAGTCTCTATGGTCTTCTTAGCTTCACTCCCTGCACTGTGCAGTGACAGCATGACACCCAATAACTGTCAAATTCAACACTGGCCGACCCAAGATCACTCAGTGAACAAACCTGGTAGGACTGGGAGCAGCAATATTAGAACTTTTCCTATGGTTATAAATATTATATAATAATGCATATAGTTTTATACAGACGGCAAAGTTAGATAAATAGTGTGAAAAAAGTGACACATGACTGGGGGACAGGGTTACTCACTAAAGTGAGAATTCAAAGTGAATTTCAAATTATTATTTTTTTTTTAATTTTGGCCTTGAATTTTACATTTACTTTGTATTCTCACTTTACTGAGTAACCCTGTATTTCTGGCTTTTACTGGCTGGGAGATTAATGGAAATGAACGGGGAGAAACTTATCATGAAGGGATTTAAATGTAGCTGGTTTATGTTAAAGGGACACAATAGTCATCAGAACAGCTTAATGTAGTTGTTCTGGTATCTATAGCCTGTCCCTGTAGGATTTTTATTGTAAACACTACCTTATCAGAGAAAAGGCAGTGTTTACATTACTGCCTAGGAACACCTCAAGTGGCTGTCAGACAGTGACGAGAGCCGTTTCATGGGTCAGTGCTGCACATTATGCAGCACTTACGTTTAGCGTCTCCACGCTCTGCATGTAGGCACTGAGTGCTCCTTATAGAGATGCTGATTGGCGCAGCACATAGTTTTGCTGCACATGCCCAGTAGCCTTGCAATGCTTTACTATGGGAAAGCATTGGATTGGCTGAGATTGTCAACTTTGATCTCAGCCACGGAGGCTATGGTGTCATGAATACAGGGAATACATTTTTGTATTTCTGACACTATAGTGTTCATTTAATGAGTTAAAGGGAAAATGTCCCTATCTTGGATTTTAGTATAATGTTTACTTAATCTCTTACATGTAGCAAACTTGTTTATGAGGTCTGAAAAATATAGTGACATGGAGAAATATTCACTGCTCTAACCTAGAGCTGAGCGCCTCCATGCCAGTTCCCTGTCAATCATTGTTATAGGCTCTGCCCTTTGTATCTGTCAGTCAGCATAGAGAGCAAAAAGTGGGGGAGAACCTGAAACAGTTATTCGTTTTCTTCTCCTCCAATGCATTGTGCGCATGGACTGAAATGGCTTGTGATGTTAATTACCAAATCTTTAATTTGAAAGAGAAATGGAGTGATGGCTTTAGTTCAGATTTCGTATTTTTAAAGGGACACTTTAGTCACCAGAACAACTACAGCTTATTGAATTTGTTCTGGTGAGTAGAATCATTATCTTCAGGCTTTTTGCTGTAAACTCTGTCTTTTCAGAGAATATGCAGTGTTTACATTACAGCCTAGTGATAACTTCACTGGCCACTCCTCAGATGGCTGTTAGAGATCCTTCCTGGGTCATGGCTGCCTAAAATGCATCCAAACATTCAGTGTCTCCTCCCTCTGCATGCAGACACTGAATTTTCCTCATAGAGATTCATTGATTCAATTCCTCTCTATGAGGAGATGCTGATTGGCCAGGGCTGTGTTTGAATCATGCTGGCTCTGCCCCTGATCTGCCTCTTTGTCAGTCTCAGCCAATCCTATGGGGAAGCATTGTGATTGGATCAGACTACCACTTCTGATGATGTCAGCAGACTGCTTGTTTTTCTGAGGCAAACAGCATGCAGAGTTACAGCTTCAGGCTTGAATACAGTAAGATTTTGCTATATTTAATGTTTTTATTATATTTTATGTCATGAATAGTGCCTCGCTCGCTGTGACACACACCCCTGTAAACAAACTCAAGAGAAAGCATTCTGTCCTTGACTTTGGACATTGAGTGTCCATGAAAATTGCATTCTTTTACTGTCACATTGATATGACTCACATAGTAACTCACCGTTTTACTCATACATAATGAAACAATGGATCTATATGCATAGTATGAACGTTTTGTCTGGGAGAAAGTATTTCTAGGATCAAAGTATGTTTTTCTTTCTAATCCATTTAAATAGTGAACTTACAAAAAAAAAAGTTAAACAAAGCATTTAAAAATAAAAATAAGACTGCTTCATATTAAACAAGGCTATTCACTAAATCCAAATTGTGAAAAATGTTAATTGTATATTTTCTACAATTAGGCCAAACTGGAAAGGCTGGGGGAAGGGGGGAATCCAGATTGTCTTTTAATCAGGTTAGGTATTTGTGGTTTATTTAACGAATGGCAGATCAACAAAATTCAGCGTTTTGTTGTATGAATTTGATTTAACTGAAACCCCACATAGGCAATAATAATATAACGTATAATAGAGATAAATTGTATGTACACATTGTCTTGTAGCACAATATATAGATGGCATTTAAATTAACACAATATTTTCTAAATAGCTGTTTAGCGCCCCCTTCCCACCACCCCACCCCCACACACCTCAGTGTAAAAAGATTACTTTTCTCACCGTTTGCCAGCGCCGTGCTGGTCCGGTTGCGGCTTGCCCCACCAACGCTCTGCCCCCTTGACTGAGATCATTAAACTTGATGATCTTGGCCAATCCAATGCTTTCTCATGGACAAGCATTGAGAGGCTATCGCGCATGCACAACTCTATGCATCGCTATGGGGAAAGTTCAGTTCCTCGATGCAGAGCGTGAAGATGCTGAACGTATGTGCTGCACACTATGGAAACACCTCTGAATCTGAGGTGTTACTAGGCAGTGAAAAGGCAGTGTTTACTTAAATAAGCCCGCAGAGACAGGCTATATACACCAGCACAACTACATTAAGATGTAGTTGTCCTGGACCCCGAGAAACACATAGTAACAAGAGGTAACCCCATACTGCAATAGCGCACAATAAGGCCACACAGAAGAGGGGCAGACGACTAGCTACCAAGCATGATGATTAGAAAGTCTCACAAAACAAGATACGACACTTACACAAAGCTACAATCATCTCTCAAAACCAGCAGTGCAGGAGAAAGTGGCAAGTTTCAAAGCAAGTGACACTGAATAGATACACAATGTGTAAAGGGAATAGCACTTAACCACTGATAGCCAAACATGTCTAGAAATGTACACATGGGAAGTTATCCGTTCCAATGTTTTACCATAACTTTTGACCAATTGGCTCTGTAACCAATAAACACAATACCATGTACCACTACTTAAATATGAAAAAGATTGTCAAAAAAAAAAAACAGATGTAGTTGTCCTGGTGACTATAGTGTCCCTTTAATTTACTTTTAAAATAAAACAACTTATGTTTTCCATGAAACTTTTAAACTTTAAACGATTGCTCCAAACATCATAACCACTTAAGTAATCTGAAGTGTTCATAGTGCTTGGAGTCTGCTTGTGTAACATTTCATTGATAAATGTGGCACATGTAGACTAAAAGCACTTTGCTGACGGAGGTGTAACTCTACATTATCCAGCCCAAAGCGAGAGTCATGTAGCATAGCAATGATGTCATGTCCTTCCACTACACGTGACACCAGTTTTCCCTTGCAATGATGGGGAGTGACATCACCAGATGAGGATTGGGCTGCAGAGAGAACTTTTGGCCTCGGTTTGGGATCGCAGGCAAATTTATATATGTATTTTTTCAATACAGGGGCACGATGCCAGCAATGGTCACTACAACACAAAAAAAGGTTTTAATAAAATACAGTTTTTGGCTGAAGTGACACTTTAAAGAAACACTAGAGTGTTAGGAATGCAAACCTGTAATCCTGACGCTAAAGTTTCCCTGTCCCTAGTAAAATACAGGTGTTCCCCCTCCCCCACTCGTAAATAAAATTAATAAAATAAAGGATTTATTTACCTTTTTCCAATGCTAAGTCATCGGCGCTGCTTACCTCTCCTCCTCCCACGATGTCATGGAAAATACATGACCTCCTCCGGCGTTGTCCAAGTCAATGCTCCTCATAGAACAATGGGAATATGATGTGCATGCGCAGCTAGTGGCGCAGCATCCAAGATAGGAAAGCACTGAAATAATGCTTTACAGTGGGGGCTTCCACATCACATGACCTAGTTTTACTCATTCAATGCTGTGCAAGCCCCTCTCGTGGCTGCCAGTATGACAGAGTTAAAACTAAAGGGTCACTACACCTAGAACACCTCATTGAGATGAAGTTGTCTGATTGACTTTAGTGGTCTTTTAACATCATAGCGATATATAGCGGAATTTTGATATATAAAGATATTAGGGCCATATATCCAGGGGGCAGTCCTGATGTAGGACCTTTGTTCCACTGATCTGTCTTATCCTCTGTTGTCCTGATATTGGGGGAAAACTGTGTTGAAAGGGTTAAAACCCTGTTTCCTTTTACCTGATACCAGCGCAGAGGTTCCTCGGCGCTGACTCCGTTTCCTCCGGTGTCAGTGCAATAGGGGGCAGGTGTGCCGCGCGCACACTAGGCCTTCCCCATAAAAAAAACATTAAATCGATGCTTTCTTATGGGGATCTTGAAGATTCTGGACTTTCTCGTGCAAGCATGAGGACATCCAGCGTCTTTTTACAGATTTAAACTACATAAAAAGCCAAGCAACACCGGAAACTGCAATGTTTTACAATGCAGGGTTAAAGGACCACTATAGGCACCCAGACCACTTCAGCTTAATGAAGTGGTCTGGGTGCCAGGTCCCTCTAGGGTTAACCCTGCAGCTGTAAACATAGCAGTTTCAGAGAAACTGCTATGTTTACATATGGGTTAATCCAGCCTCTAGTGGCTGTCTCATTGACAGCCGCTAGAGGCGCTTCCGCGCTTCTCACTGTGATTTTCACAGTGAGAAGATGCCAGCGTCCATAGGAAAGCATTGATAATGCTTTCCTATGGACTGACTGAATGCGCGCATGTGCTCTTGCCGCGCATGTGCATTCAGCCGATGACGTCCAAAGGAGGAGGAGAGTCCCCAGCGCCAAGGGAGCCCGGCGCTGGAGAAAGGTAAGTGTTTAACCCCTTCCTCCAACTTCAGCTTGGCGGGAGTGGGACCCTGAGGGTGTGGGGAACATGGCACTATAGTGCCAGGACTCGTTTTCCTGGCACTATAGTGGTCCTTTAAGGGAACAGGGCACTTCACTTAGATGATGTGGTCTGGGTGCCTATAGTGTCCCTTTAAAAGAAGCAAATGAAATTCACAGTAAAATGGGTCACTAGGTACATTTTACAATAGAGGAATGAATGACCACGTTAATGCCATTATGTAGTGTGGGTCACTGTGAAAAAAGGTGCAGTAACACTTTTTTAGAATGCACCATCTGCCTATGGAGATCTACTGTAGATCAGTGGTGGTCAAAATTTAAACCCCAGACATCAAAGTTTCATGGGAGTTGTAGTCCTTCAATGGCTGGTGATCAACATTTTGGCTGCCCTTAGCTAAGATGCTAATTAAAAATCCATGATGAAATGCCTTCATATTGGGCAGTGTCTTCAAGCACTGATAAAGCCACACTGGTATTAAGCATTTTGATTGTCACAAGCAACAATCTATTTCTATTTAAAGGTGGTCACCAATCCCAAGGTCCACAAAACATTTGTCAAGGCTGGTACCCCCTGTGTGCATGGCTGGTTTCCTGTTGACAGCTGGCCTTTCCTCTCTCTCTCTCCCTCTCTCGATATTTTGGGAGTTTCCTGCTGCCTATCGCTCCGGCTTCAGGATGCAGTGACGCCATCGCTTTAACCCTTCTGCTGCCACATCCCTTGCCTCCCAAACTAAGCTAAGCAGCCTAGGTTTCTGTCCATTTTTAAAAGTCAAGGCATCGTACCAGCAACAGCAGCAGCTTGCTGACAGAGATGCATAGTACCACAACTGCGTTAGAGAACAGGATTCGGTTAGATCTACGTCACACATCATATGTTTTTTTTTTTCTTAAACATTTCTTCTTCTTTTTTTTTATTTTTTATTTTTTGTGGCATCCAATTAAAAATGTCACTTCCTCTCTTTTAATGAAAGCTTTTTTGAATTGTACAATCTACTTTCTTTATGAATAAATGCTTATACCTGTAACAAGAGTATTTGCATCAGATGCTAAGTATACTAAACAATGTACGTGTATGTGTATATATTATAACGAGAGAGAGAGATTGCAAGCTCCTCCGAACAAGGTTCTGTTTAACATATTGTCAAAATTTCTAATAGTTTGTCTCATTTATTGTTAAATTCTCCCTTTAAATTATTGTAAAGTGCTGTGGAATAAGTTGGCGCTGTACTAATGCCAATAATAATAGCACACACACACATATAGACGTCCACGTACTCCTTTAACCCCTTAAGGACACATGACATGTGTGACATGTCATGATTCCCTTTTATTCCAGAAGTTTGGTCCTTAAGGGGTTAAAGACCCAGTAACACAGCTTGGCAGTCACCTGATGTAGCACATAAAAGATTCACCCCGTGTGATGCATGGAGATTTTGTCACAACATGGCGTTTAAGGGGTTAATAATAACTGCCATAGGCAGGCCACCTCTGTGCAGCTGGGCAGCCCCGGGAATGTGAGCTGTGTTAGCAGTGTGTGCGCGTGTGTGTGTGTGTGTTTCTGTGACATGGGTGGAGTTTGCCTGCTGCCTCTGCACCATTGATTCAGATCAGCCTTTGGGGGCTGTATCTTTATCCTCAGCTCAAGTTAGGGAGTGCGAGAGACAAAACCCCACACACATTAAAGTCAAAAAGTTTAGGATTGCAGTCACAACAGGAGAATCCATCCCCCCTCCTCTTCTTCCTCCTTCTTGGCGGTGTCTTCTGATGTGAAGCCTATTTTTTTTTCTCCAAATTTGGGATTTGTTGCTTAGAGGGGAGGGGGGGGGGGGGAGACAATCTGAGCTGTGATCCGACAACTCTCTGGAATTGGGGAAGGTCCCAAAAATGTCTGATCCTTCGGTCAATGCGCACCTGGAAGGTATTATATCTGACTTTGAAGGTTCGTATGCCAATGGTTATGTCCTCTTTATGTGCTGTATATATATAGTTTGGTTGTTTCGTGTTACAGTTGCGTACGGGTGTACTCTGAGGGCTGTACAGTGCCTGTGCTTTCTGGAGCCATGGAAGACGGATTGGGGAAAGATAGCCAATAAAAATGGCTAGAATATTCAGAGAGATGCAGCAAGCGTTACATTGGAACATTGTATACATATTTACCTTTATAAATAGAACGAAGCCTTATAGGATGACAACAGAATTGCAAGACATTGAACGGTATGTCAGGAAGATAGTGGTTTTTGAACGCGTGGAGACAGAGAATAATGTTGCAGCAGGCTGACTATTAATCAGAAAGAACAGTTAAAATAATGATAAGATGACTCATAAATGGAGGGGGGGAGGTAGGCGGAAGAATTTTTTTTTATATATTCCATTTCTTATTGAGAGCAGCTACAGATGTTTGTACATATCCTGATAGAAGCTGTAACCTTCACCAGTGATGGCTAACCTTAGCACTCCAGATATTAAACACTATATTTCGCATCATGCTTTGCCAGATGACCTTGGGATCCAAGGTGTTTGTCAGTGACATTGCACAATATCGGGGGTTGATCACCCACTAACCTACAATGTCAATGCATAAAATGCTATTTAACCTGTTCCTTATTAATAGCGGCTCATGCACAAATTGGTGTAGTTCGAATAAGAGTTTAGAATTTAGTCAAAATATATTATAAGAATTTTCTTTTTTCAGCTGAGATGGACAGGTTGATTTTTCAGCAATTTTCATTTTAATGCATATCCCAGTTACCCTACATTTATTTTATCGCACGGGACAGTCAGAATGAAGTATGGTATACTATTGTGATATGAAAAAGGTTTGTGTGCAAACATGTGATCTCTGGCAGAAATGAACTGGCATTTAAGTGTGTATGTAATACAGAATTACTAATTTTGTTTAAAACAAAAACGACAATGCTCAAACGAATGCACAGCCTTCTTATATACTTTATCGTACACATAGCATAGTCATCGGTGGCTATAATGTTGTGGTCCTATCAAAATGCAGGTAACACCATGATGAATATGGTCTTCAAAGAGCATTACCAAGGTCTTGTCTTCTCTGAGTACTCTAAAAGGGATGGACTAGGGTCCTTGATGTTCTCAAGTGACCCAATAGAGATGGTCTTGATTGAAATAAATGTGTAGCCCTCTCTGAAGAGCTTCAACATGAATTGGCCTCTCTGATATGGTCTAATCTACACAGGCTGTTCTACCTGGTTATTGTTTTCAACTAAGTTTCAACATATTACTCCAACCAAGTGCCTTTTATGTCAACCTTGCTTAACGATGTATCGTTTTAAGTACCATTTATTTCTGAAATTGAACAGGATCTGAAGATACTTTATTTCAAGTTGAGAAATAATATGTGTATGAAGTATCCTTTTAATATGAATACTTGCCTGAAATTTCTTAATAGAGTTTTTGGGAGGTACACTAAAAGGATTTATCTAAAATCATATCCTATTGCCCTAGTAGCAATAGTCCACGGATTGTCCAAGGTACTGGATTGACATAGGAGGCTCTAAAAGGGTTGCATGAGAATGGTTGTCAAAGTACCACGAGGACTGATTTCAGCATCACTCATCATATTTCCACTTAAGGATAGTAGATATTTTAGAAGCAGCCAGTGGGGAACTGTTGTCCTACAAAACAATATTTGTCCTGCCCTACCCAATAAACCTCATCCAAACAATATAAATGCATTGAGTCATTCAACTCAAGTGGGTTGTAAAATCATTTATTACTGTTAAGTATTTAAAAATCAGAATTGCTTTGGTCCTCAAATCTCAGTGGTTGGACTTGAGTCACTTGTATTAGTTGGAATTCTCTTTGTTTTCTCCATCCTGAAGATCGGTAGTCTTTTTAGCATTCAGAGATAATTATTTATTTATTTTCACAGAGGGGTTTTCTCGAGCTCGCTATTTTGGCTGGTCCTTTGTAAGAGTCAAGTGTTTTTTGTTTTTTTGTTACATCAACTCCCAGCTGAGTGCTAGTCAGAACCTCTCACGTTTCTGTGTCTGTCGTATGGGGTCAGCAGCTGAGCATGTGGGCTCGGTTGGGGGTTGGTGAAATAAATGGAGTCTGCACTGTCTTCTCATCCAGTGACAGCAAATTAATATGAGCTAATTAAGTGTGTTTTTGTTTAGGGACATCATTGTGGAAGAAAAGAATTGACAAAGTAATTCAATGTAATGGCAGTACTTATGTTCAACACAAAGAATGGAGTTTCTGTTAAAGTAGAGTTTACAGTTAAACCATTCAAGCAAATCTGAATTAATGTGTCATTAAGAGGGCCAAACATGAGATGATATATCAGAAGAAACATAAATGGCCACATATGTTATCTTGTCAGTTCTGGTAAAATACGTAACAATTTACTTGTTTTATAAAATGGTGTCTATTCTCTAAAGAAAGCTAATGCATGTTTTTATGTTTATAGTTACACACAAATCTAGTTCAACACGCAACATTCCTTATTATGCTCAGAGGAAGATGCGCATGTATGTTTACCCCCATCTCTCATCTCAATACGCGCTTACGTCAGACTTTAGATAAAAATAGATGTGTTCTATTGAAGACAAATCTCTCATCACAGATTCAGATTTCTTCCACATTTTGACCTATGTTTTAAAAGTCTCTCTGTTACCTCAGCGCAACTCAAAATTTAATGAATAAGCCCCCCTTCCATGCATGCGTACATATGTTTACACATATGTTATAATTTTGTTAAGGTGCTTTTATAGGGTTGGATTCCACAAATTTATCTCAAATTTAATGTGAGACAACTTCCACTACTCCTAACCCTGCAACTGTAATTATTGCAGTTTTTTATAAACTGCAATAATTACCTTGCAGGGTTAACTCCTCCTTCCAGGGAACTTCCTGATTTCTTCTAGCAAAGAATTTCTTTGCTAGAGCGTCGCTGGACGTCCTCACGCTGTGTGAGGACCTCCAGCGTCGCTCATTTCCCCATAGGAAAGCATTGAAAATCTTTTTCAATGCTTTCCTATGGGGAGCGCTAATGCCGCACATGCGCATTAGGTCTCCTCGGCCGGTGGGCGGGATCAGTCTTGAGGAGGAGACAGCGACGAGGGACATCGTCGCTGCCTCAGGTAAGTGACTGAAGGGGTTTTCACCCCTTCAGTAACCGGGGATTGGTGGGTGGGAGGGAGAGGGTACCTCCAGTGCCAGGAAAACGGATTGTTTTCCTGGCACTGGAGTTTCCCTTTAACTCCTAAATGGCAGTGAATTGAGCAGTGAAACCTGGGAGGCATGATCTATACACTAAAACTGCTTCATTAAGCTAAAGTTGTTTAGGTGACTACAGTGTCCCTTTAAAGTAAACAAAAAAGACACCCTTTGTAGAGTCTCCCTGAATAATTGTGTTTCCACAAAACTCCCAGCATGCCATGCAAAGTATAAAAATTACTACAAATCAGCCAAGGCTTCACCACACGGCTTGCCTCATCAAAGGTGAAACAGCTGCATGTGACTGGGCAATGCGCGTTAAATTCCTAACCTGTACTTTGACTCAAAGGCTGTTGCTGAAGGAATGTACAGAGATGTGAGCAGTTAAAGGGACACTCCAGGCACCCAGACCACTTCTGCCCATTGGAGTGGTTTAGGTGCCAACTCCCACTACACTTAAAGTACCACTATAGTGCAAGGAAAACATAATAGTTTTCCTGGCACTATAGTGCCCTGAGGGTGCACCCACTCTCAGGGACCCCCTCCCACCGGGCTGGATGGAGAGGAAGGGGTTAAACTTACCTCTTTCTCCAGCGCCGGGCGGGGAGCTCTCCTCCTTCTCTCCGCCTCCTCTCCTCCTCTTCAGCTGAATGCGCATTCAGCCAGTCTCATAGGAAAGTATTTACAATGCTTTTCTATGGACGCTGGCGTCTTCTCACTGTGATTTTCACAGTGAGAAGCACGCAAGCGCCTCTAGCGGCTGTCAATGAGACAGCCACTAGAGGCTGGATTAACCCAAATATAAACATAGCAGTTTCTCTGAAACTGCTATGTTTATAGAAAAAAGGGTTAACCCTAGCTGGACCAGGCACCCAGACCACTTCATTAAGCTGAAGTGGGCTGGGTGCCTATAGTGGTCCTTTAAGCCTGCAAGTGTAATTATTGCAGTTTTCATAAACTGCAATATTTACATTGCAGGGTTAAGTCTTCCTCTAGTGGCTGTCTACTAGACAGCCACTGTTCAGAGGGACTTCTCCCTATGTGAGGACCTCCAGAGTGTTCCTTTGGAAATGTCTGTCCAGAACACTTACCATTAACAATACCTTCAAACCAACAATAGTATACGCTGAAAAAAGACAAAAAGACAACAAAAAACAGCACAGAAGAGACTCACATGTTACTCAAATGTACAACTTGGCCTCAGGGTTTGTGGGTGCTAATGTGAAGCTTTCATTTACTCACATCTATTTCTGAATCATCACATTCCATTTAACCATCTATGGTTGTTTGTAAATAAAATAGCTACTGTCCCTTTTTATTGTATTCTGCAGTTATCCGTATTTCCTTGTAAAATGATTAATCGTATGTATGTATATATATTTATTTATATGTATTGTATTATATGTCATTAATATACAGACTTCAGGCAAGACAAGCACATATACTAGCTTAAAGACTTACTCCAACCACCCTAACCACTTCTGCTTTTAAAAGAGGTCATGGTTCTTGGAGTTTGTATGCGCAGCGTTTTTTCTTGACGTAACTTTGGCAGCCCTGAACTATGTTTTGGATTGCCAAATGTGAATTCAAAATGTCTGCTGCACGCTTGCAAGCGACAAAATTAACCTGCAAGGTGAAGCATTTGTCTCTGCTCCCTCCTTTCTTTAGTGACGCCCTCGTGCGTCCTTATACCTATACACCTCACCAGCTCAGCTCAGAGCACGTATGCTCTGTAAGCCAATTAAACCGTCAAATCAAAGACTTCTCTATGAGAAACATTTCATTGGGACTCGCAACGGCTGCTGACATCAAATGGGCAATGGAAAGCTGCCCCAGCACTGGATTTCACGTTTTAGGTTATTTAATAGTCTTCTGTTAGCATATACGGAGGGACCTAGCAATAATAATAATAATAGCAAAGTATTTAACCAGGAAAGGTACATTCAGATTGCTCTGGTTTCCAAGTACTGCAGGAGATGTTACTATTAGGATCACTATAGGCACCCAGACCACTTCAGCTCAATGAAGTGGTGTGGGTGCCAGCTCCCTCAGGTTTTAACCCTTCACATGTAAACATAGTTTCAGAGAAACTGCTATGTTTACATTGCAGGGCTAATCCAGCCTCTAGTGGCTGTCTTCCTGACAGCTGCTAGAGGTGCTTCTGCGATGCTGGATGCAAAATCCGCATCCAGCGTGCAGAACGTCCATAGGAAAGCATTGAGAAATATTTTCCTATGGGCAGTTTGAATGCGCGCTGCTCTTGCTGCGCATGCGCATTCGGAGCTGACGTCGGCAGAAGGAGGAGAGTTCCCCAGCGCTGAGGGAGCCCAGCGCTGGAGAAAGGTAAGTGGCTGAAGGGGTATTAACCCCTTCAGCCCAGCGGGAGGGGGACCCTGAGGGTGGGGTTCCTAATGGCACCATAGTGGTCCTTTAATGTTACTCATTTTATCTACCTGGAAAGGATGAAGGGCTGAGTCAACCCTGCCTGGAATTGAACCTGCGACCCCCAAGGGTCGAACAGATTCTACTGATCTATTATTAGTTCTAAAAAGACCGCAAAAAGGATTGGAGTAACTCCTTAAGTATTGCAATTATCACCGTGTTTAAAACAGGCACTTGAAATGAGAAAAAGAGAAAAACATAAATGTTATGTGAAAAAGTACACACTGGTATATAGAAACACACATTAAAAAGTATTTTTTCACGTCTGCTATTTTGTCTGCATAATGTTGATAGTATCACTATCAGTGTGGAATGTGACCCAGATTCTGTAGTGCAAGGTTGCCCAGGTGTTTAAAACAAGTAGCCTGGGGTCATTTGCCTTTTATGACACCTGGTATGTCTATTCCAGGCAGGATGTAACTCACAATTCTCAGAATCCCTTTTCTAACAGGGTTAAGGGTTATATTGATCCACTAGACCTACTTATTTGCTTGTACTGCCTATTCTGATCTTAAATGTAACGTCCCATGAAGGTCAGCCTTTGTTATTTCCAAAGTTCACACTGACTCTGATTTCAAGAATCTTCCTAGGACAAAAACCCATCTTCTATTCAAGACATGAATCAATACAGATTCAGGATTCTGAATCATGAATATGTAACTTCCTGGTACGATGACTTCCTTGTCCTGGAATCCCAGTCTCTTGTCCCCTAATATCACGCCTCCGTTGTACTGGTGTGTTAGTTGCTTTGGACCAGTTGCGCTGTATCTCTATATCTGCCTCGAGTATTGTGTATGTTGAACTCCCACCCCTTTGGTCTCTGCGGAGCTGCTTTGGACTGGTACCCAGAAGTCTCCCTTGTAACCAGGCACAACATTATGAAATAGCCTTCTCCAAGGAAAAACATTCATGGGGTGTCCTGGACTACCTAGCAAGGAAAGGTTTAATGAATGTTCTTACCTCACCCCAGGTGCAGATGGTAAGGGTTTAATAGCTGCACACTATAGGCACCTAGACCACTTAATCTCATTGAAACGGTCTGGGTACAGTGCCCCTGCCCCCTTTTGTTCTGCAATGTAAAACATTGCCGTTTTTGAGTGTTACGACACTCACCGCCAAATAGATGAAGCCGTCGTTTAGTGAATAATCCCCTTCTCCAGAAATGCAGTTTCTGTACAGCCGACCGTCAAACTCCCGAACGGTAAATATGTGAACGCGGCAACTCCCGACCATCCAATCAGCCGAACTCCTTTCACAGCTAGAAATAACGAAAGCGCTGTTCCAATAGTAATTCCCCCTACCCACAAACGAGACAGAAGCTCTGTATTGAGGGTCAAACAAGATCTGGCTTTACTGTGGGCTACCCGCCCGTATTTATGCAGGTCTCCCACTTGGTGGACACTCCCCTATGGGACCAAATGGGAGACTGTAATTACAGTAGGACAAAAGTACATTTCAGACATACAGTCACAGACTTTTCCCACAATGCAATATGTTTCCCTCTCCTCTGCCCTGGAGATAATTGAGAAGTAATTCAATTATCTCCAGGACAAAGACACATCGCCATTTTAAACACAAAAGCAGAAAGTACATCAAAATATATAACTTTAATATAACCAAATATTCCACATTCGTATCACATATCCCCAGATAGCCTGGATCTGAGTGCATATTATTGACGAATAGCGCTCAGATCCCATACGTATAGTTCAATCGCCATGGAGTCAAAGTTCTTACAGTCTTTCGGTATGCGATTGACTCCATGGGAAGGCTACCTGGGTTAAGTACTTTCATATGCGGTAAAAACTCCCGAACAGCCGGTGTTCGTACGTGTTCGTCGAGACAGCTATGCGACCCGTTGTTCCAGCGGTGTTTGGCAGAAAGAGTGTCCGTTTTTAGTTCCATGAAATCAGAGCCGAACACCGCTGGGCTTTCGTGCGTTTTAAAATGGCCGCTGCCTCGGGGTCGACATACGAACGACGACCACCCTGACTTCGGTTTAATTGAGAAGTGTCTGCGGTTAACCACAACGTTCTAATTGGGATCAAGAGGTTAACCAGCAGCACACTTCTATCCTGGGTGGCCATTCGTTCGGTAGCTTTGTTCAGTAAAAACAGTCATTCGTACGGTTGGGCTATAGGAAACAGCCATTATACGAAAATACATGAAATGGATGAATCCACCACAATAGACAGACGGATGGTTCTGTCACATTGAGAAACTGCAATGTTTACATTGCAGCACTATGACAGCCTCTAGTGGCTGTGTACCAGATAGCCACTAGAGGAGCTTCCTGGAGTTTAACGGACTCTGGGTCGCCTAAACTACGCCTAAATGTCCTCACACTCTGAAATCAGGCCTTGTACTTTTGACTGACCAAAAGTGTATGTAGTGTCTGTCGTGGCTATGCTACCTTGTACAGTTGTACCGTTATCTTTAACTCAAATACCGTGATACGTCAAGAAAACACTAACTTAGCTGTTTGAATCCAAACTTGATTGTACTACATAGTAGCGTCTTCTTTTGCTGCAAACTAACTGCACTTTCATGCCCGAGACGCCATTGTTTTTTTCTGAGAAGCCCTACAGAATTCATTTTACAGAACAATTAAAGGGGGTATCATGTGGCATTATGTGTGACCTCACTCCTGCCCCTCTGCTTCTGTTTGCATCTTAAGTCCTCCATTTCTTTCATCATTCTGACCTAATCTCCCATTAAAACAAGTGTGGATTTCCATCAGCAGTGCCGGATGTAACAGCAGCCGTTACTTCCCCTAATTTTTCCAGCCCTGATAGTTTCTTTGATAAGCTACAGCTAGACTATCAGCATAATTAAAGATGGCCGCCAAGTGTCCCACGTATACGCAATAGAGTATAAATGAACAGATCAGGGTAGTCATTGACAAAAATAGTTGCAAATCTGTTTTTTAGTGACAAGACTTGTCACTGTATTATTTACATATACCGACAGAAACATATGGGTCAGCTTAATTGCAGAGGTTTAGTATATTTTATTTTTTACTGATTTGTGTTAAAGGAAAAAAAAATTTGGACTGCATTCCCTCTGATTGAACTTCTCAGTGTTTTTTTGTCCTTTGACAAAATATATTTTACATTCTTTAATGAGAAAGTGGTATAAGGATGGCTAAGGCTAGTGATAATAACTACATACATTTGAAGAATTTAAACTTTGAATCCTTAAGAATTGTTGGGGGTTATGTATCAAAATTATCACTGTACATTTTATGACCGGGCTTAGCTTCTCGGATCAATAAAAACACAACACCAAGTTTGGGTATGAAAAGGCCACAGCCAATTTATTAAAATCATTGTCCTACAAAACCTGTCTCTAAAATAATACGTTAATACTGACAATGATCCAAAACATATTTTAAAAAATGTTGAAAGAGGCACAGTAAGGAATAGTTTAGCACAAATAAGGAAAGAAATAGAGCAAATAGGAACAGAGCCAGAAAACTACACTAAAATGTAAACACAATGTGTTTTTATAAATAATTAAATTTAATTCATCCCCTGAGCATTTTAACCCCTTAAGGACCAAACTTCTGGAATAAAAGGAAATCATGACATGTCACACATGTCATGTGTCCTTAAGGGGTTAAGGTATCTGAACTGATAGGAAGTACCGCCATTGATTGAATTTTTACTCTGCGTTTCCTGGTACTTTCCTCTGTTGCGTGGTTAATATATATAACAGTCAAGTTGACAAAACTTGACAATGGTTGGGAATGAAAGCAAGGTACTGCTTCAGTTGCCAATCAAATGTACCCCAATCTTCAGTAAAATCAATCCCAGAGAAGGGCAAACAGCAGACATTATGGACAGAGGAGAACAAAATGGCTGCACCCACGGATTGAGATCTGGCATAAGGAAGAAAATATAAATATAAATAAAGGCAAGTGACAAGGAGGGAAGTATTATTATTGAGATACAGGGGGAATAAGGAAAGGAACCTCCCCTCTCACCCCCTCCCCCCCCCCCCCCCCTGTGGATCCCTACAATATCCCTGGTGGGTAGAACATTTTCCCACTGTTGACCACAATAGAGGGTTAAGCACCCTCTCTCTAGTAGTAAAGCACTGCCCTTTCTCAGAAAACAGTAAATAACAAACTATGTTCTATGAAATCAGTGTAGAGCACAGAACGCCTTGGAACACTCAAATTATGTTGAAAAATCCAAGATAGTTCTAACATCTTGAGATGTTCAGACACAGAGTTTCCATGTACCTTTAACCCATCATAACAAGAGGTTAGCCAAATCTAAGTATTTCATGTCAGGCAAGTCATGTGTCATGTATGAGTTAAGTGGAGTAATTCAGATAAAGTAAAGGGCTGTGATTGTGTTGAGCTACAGGATACGGTGTAGATAACATTAAACAGTTGGGTGAGTTATGAAGTGGTGGGTTGGCTGTTTTTCTGAACTGGCAGAATGAGTTGTAGGGGATTCGCAAAATAGGAAAACGGTTTAAATATTTTACTTTCTTGCAGTCTGCTGATTTATGAAAATATCTAGAATTCTGACCGAAATTAAGGGGATTAAAACTATAGGAAGTCCTGTTATCTCCTGAAGCAACTTTACATGAATTAATCAATAGAACAAACGCCGTTATCACAGTGAATTGTTACATTATGAATAGCTGATTAACAAAATTTAGGTTAAAACAGCCAAATTGTGACTATTGCTAAATTGTCACCTTTTTCCAGAAAATCAATTTTTTGGCTGAACTTTTGCAAATCAAGTTTCAATTCATTAAATATGTTGTGTAGTGAATAAACCTAATATATACGTTATATTAATATTTCCGAGTCAGAAATAAGCTATGATTATTTTTGAACATTCATTTTAGCCACCTTTTTTTCTGCACCGGATATAAAGGTTCCTACCTAAAGTAAAATGAATATTTACATGTGAACTGTCATGTCTTGAAATTACACCATTTGATAAATCAGTGAAAATTACTAATAACTTGAGTACCCATTCAAGCTTCCACTAAGAAAGTGCGGAGGAAGCACCTCTGCTGACTGTCGTACTAAGACCACCAGAGGTGAACTTATCCCTACAATGTAAACATTAAACATAGTTTCAGAAAAACAGCAATCTTTTACATTGCAGGGTTAAAAGAACATTGGCATGATGTGTTCTGGGTTACTATAGTTACCTTTAATCTTTTCTTCATTTGATGTTCTGTTTTCTTCATTGTATTAAAAGCAATAGTTTTGCAACGGTTTACCTTCTTACTTGGGTCCATCCTAGGCGCCAAGAGTCCTCCACTGGTGAGTGACGACATCCAACTTCTGTAGAGTTGCAGTAGCTGGAAGTTGATCCCGCCACCATTTATTGGCTAAGAGCATCAGCTGACCGCTCTCAGCCAATTAATGCAATTTTGTGTATAGGAATATGCACAGAATTTACATTAATCAGCTTGGATCTCTGGTTCTGGGCTAGTTAATGAAGCCTCAATGACACTACCAGAGGAGGTGTTAAACCTTTGGAGATGAACTACATATGTGCACATACAGACTCAAGCCACTATGACCTCTTCAAAGCATTGATGTTGTCATGGTGCTTGGAAAAAAACATTTAAAGTAATTTTGTCATGATAAACATGATAAAGGCCCAATTTTCATGCTACTAAGTAGATAGATATAGGGTTATTTTACGTACCAACTGAGTTTATTTCATGTGCCAGGCTCATGGTTGGGGGCTGGGGGGGACGATGACAATAGGCCCCGCCCATTGTATCTTAGGACCCCCACCCGCCGTTCGTGGGTGGGGGCCGAGTGGGGACACTAAGTTCCCCGTTTAGTTTAGTGGCCCCCACTCGCGGTGCACAAGTGGAGGCTTGGGGGGGGGGGGGACTGTTCCCCCTCGTTGATTAATTTTATAGTTGCCCCACTAAGGGACACTTTATTAGAATGATGGGGGGGGGGGGGGTCTTTTTTACTGTTTAGTACAGGGCTTGACAAATTTGTTTGGAATCTAGGAGTGAGCTAAAAAAGTTTGGAGCCAGCAGGTTTTTCAATGACAAAAATACAATTCTAAATTTCTACACTATAATCACCAGAACCACTGAAGTTTATATCCTTATCAGAAAAAAGGCAGTGTTTACATTGCTGCCTGGTGACACCTATAGTGACAGTCACTCAGACAGCCTCTAGAGGGGCTTCACACTGTGCTGCACCTACGTTAATGTTCCCTATAGGGATGCATGGATTCATGGATACCTTTGGGAGAGCAGGAGTGGATCAGCTTTCCCTGGGGCCCAGTGGGGCTGCTGTCATCTCCCTGCTCTCCTCTCTCTCGCGCACTGTCTAGTGAACCTGGGGCCGGAGTGACGTCATACTCTGGCTCCCGTCATCACTGCAAGGTGCGTGAGGGAGCAGAGCAGGGAGATTACAGCTCCCACGCCGCCGCAGTAAGTCAGCTGCCTGTCTCCCTCTCTCAGCTCTCCATTACCCGGCCGCCTGCCTGCCTCCCTCCCTCCTTTAGCTCTCCGTGAGATAGAATGCCGCCTGCCCGCCTCCCCCCTCAGCTCTCCATGAGCTGCCAGGCTACCTCAGCCCTCAGGGAGCCGATTGCCCGCTTCTATCAGGCAGCCGGTCATCTCGGGGGCTGAACAGGCCCGGAATCCATTGCACCTGAGATTTGTCGAGAACTGGTTTAGTAGACATGTCCCTACTCGCCGTATAGCGAGTAGGGGGCATAAGGGAGATTGTAATCTCCCTTAATTACTAATACTATGTAATCTTTACTTAGTATTCGTAAATTTGGCTGAAAGACCAATTTTGGTCTTTTAGTAGATCGCTCCCGTGGGAATCTACTCGCGGCACAAATAGCTTTGCAATTTCATTCATCCAAATGAAATTTCTAACCAAACAAAAAGTACCGAATTGCGTCCAAACATGAATAGACAAACTGTTCTGTTAGGACGAAATTCAGTAGTTTCGCCAGCGTTCGAATGGCGAATGAAGCAACAGGGGGAGAGGTAAGAATTGTGGGAAAATTGCTTTGACCACAGGAAATGGAGCGGACTTAGCTCCTCCCCTGGGTCAAAGCTGGGCAAGCGCAGGAAAAATACATAAGACAAAATAGTCCATACTTTGTCTTACATTTTAAAGAAAACTAGATCAAATAGGAAGAAATGAGGAACAGATCCTGAGAGAGGGAGAGAAGAGGAAACAATAGGAGAAAGATAGGTTCGGAGTGACAGTGCCGCTTTAACCTAGCAATGTAAACATTATATACTAAATGGCAATGTTTTACATTACAGGGTTAAAATTAAAGGACCTCTACTACAACATTGAAATGACGTGGTCCGGGTGCCTTTAGTGGTTCTTTAAAGAGTTAAAATATCCCATGCTTAAAACTTTATGCTCTGTCTGAAACACACAGGATACCTCCATACCCCTATTGTACAGTTATCACAGGAAGACCGACATAACATGTGGCCACTGATAAGGGAACATATTATTATAGAGTTGACATGAAGGCTATCAGTTCAGTTCTGTGTGTCTGCTTACATCCGACATGTGCTGTGATTGGTTGAAATTCGGAGTCCAAATACCCCCCTCTCTCTCTCTCCCCCCCCCCCCCCCCCAAAAAAAATAAAAATATTTTTCTTATAAACCTATTTTACCCTCACACCCTGCTATAGTATGCTAGATATGTTTCAGCAACATCGGACAAAGTTAGTAGAAAGTGAAGGTAGAATTATGGAATTATGAGAGTCCTACAGAAGTTGTAATAATAAGGACAAGTTAAAGCCAGCATAGGTTGGAGCCATTATTTTGGTCATATAGATAGCTTGGTTGGTTGGTTTCCTCTAGTAATGTACAAAATTCCGCTCCACAAATTTTATTTTAATAGCATCAACACAGCCTATTATACTTGAAGGGTGAAAAACATGACTATCGTTAAGTTGGTCAATAGTAACTGTATCCTTAGAGCATAGATGACTAGAAATTATATATACATTTTGTAGCTGGTTTTTTTTTGTGTGGGAGGGGGGTCCTCAATTGTTTTGTCTTCCCTATTCTCCAGCATTTAGTGAGTAACAGAATGGGCAAGCTTGTAACGTTGCTAATAACCTTTAGTTGGTTGGCATGTGTCTAAAAAGGATTTGTTGGCCTGTTAAAGGAACACCATAGCAGATGCAAACTATGTACAAATCTGCAGAGTCCATAGTTAGGTTAGTTTCCCCATTTGCCCTAAAAATATATTGAAAAAAACATGTTACATCAATAACATGCTAACTTCTCTGACTTCCCGCAACGTTATCTAAAAAACGTTGCTTCCTCGTCTTTGGTCCAATCGAGTGCTCTTCGTAGAGGAGCATTGGGGAAGTGATGTGCATGCGCCAGCAAGTGCTATGTGTATCCAATGGTTCTCATACAAAAGCATTGAACCCAATTCTCTCCTATGAGCTGCAACGTCACATGAGCTTTACTTGGCCGTTGCCAATTCTACTTCCTGTCTGTATATCCGTCACTAGAATTTTTTTTTAACACTTCAAGGTAAACATTGCTGTTTCTGCAAAATGTACATTTTTTAAATTGATGGGTTAAAACTATAGAACCACTGCACCCGGACTACTGGAGATGAAGTGGTCTATGTGAATTTAGTGGTCCTTTAAGCACCAGATTAGTAGCGAGGCGAGGACATACGACTTGCAGAGTTATTCACTCAAGTGCGAATTGTCAGGCATTTAAAGTAAATTTTAAATTCTAGCCCAAAAATTCTGATTTTTTGACAATCTCCCTTTACTAAATAACCCTCTTTGCATGCTGACAGATCTGGAAAATTAATTTACCGGTTTGTGTGATGCCCGTACACACCCAAATCAAAAACTTCACTCTCCTTCCTATCCTTCTGGAAGCAGTTTTGCTGTGAGCGAGATATTTTTGTTAACTCTTCAAACACTGCTTTCGTGGCATACTGTAAAAGCAAATTCAAAACGGCTTGCCACGGCCCACAACTATGAAAGAGCCAGCAGCGGAAGTGGTTTTACTGTATCAGCAGAATAAAAAAAAAAAAAAAAAAAAAGCTAATCCTTTAACACTTTATACTCACAACAATATAAAGCACTTACTATAAGTCATCCATTTCATGGCACCTATATCTTATCATTTACAGCGATACTAAGTTGTTATAGTTCTTAAAGTGACCCTTTAGGCCGGGTGATTGGGCCTCTTTCTAAACTAAGTTTAAATTCTTCCTGTCATTCACGATAACTGCGTGAAGAGAGTAAGAGGCTTCAAGTGCAAACACAATCGAACTAATGTTTTGTGTTAAATAAAAAACTTTAGTGTTAGAAATACAAAGATGTATTACTTAAACCAAAGTGTACCTCTGCCCGCTGCTCCCCCCTCTCTCCGGCTGCGAAAGGGTTAAAAAAATAAAACAAACCTATTTTTTTTACTTCCCTGATTCAGTTTTTTTACTTCATTTATTTACAGAAAATTTCCAGTAATGACTGATTTACAGGATGCATATTTGCTTGCTGCGATCTATAAGGAAATATGGGCCAGCACTGTCACTCATCAAATCGGGACAGTTTTTTTGTGGTGGTTCTGTCATGGCACCATAGTAACCTGTGTTTTTTTCATACGTGCACAGAGGCCCTCTGGACCATTCTCCCTGTGCATTGTTAGGGTTATTCACCAAAGTCAGAATTCAAAGGGAATTTCAAAATTAAGGCCCAAACAGGTCAACTGGAAAATTCTCTAAGACAGCTACACATTTAGTTTGGCTACTTGGGCCTTAAAATTCACTTTGAATTCTCACTTTAGTGAGTTGCCCCGTGTAAGTGTTAAAACTTCCTCTAGAACAGGGTTCTCCAAACACTGGCCCTCCAGATGCTGAACTACAACTCCCATGATTCTCTGGCTATCTCTTTCACAGATCAATGGGAGTGCTCCACTTCTCACAATCTCTTTTAGGCTATATTCCAGCTAAGAGTCTGGGGTAATGTAGTGTACAAACATATTATGTGTTATCCAGTTAATAACCGTGCCTGTCTATAACCAGTAGTTGCGAAAATCAGTGCAGTAACCCACTCCCTCATTTAACTTTGTCACAAGCGGACGTTGGCTTTACTCTGTCCATACAAGTACAGTAGAAAGGTGACAAGTGAGCTACACCTCTCAGAAATCCTTTTTGTACCCATAAATATCTGCAGCATAGCACTGCCATAGAGAGTTAAGGAAGCTTTACCATTAGCAGGAAGCTTTACCATTAGCCAAGACATGCCTGCTGTGTGCATGTGTCACTGCAGAAGCAGAAAAGCCTGGGAATATGCATGAATTGAAATGCAAGAATATATATTATTTTCTGTACTTGATTTTTAATTTATTGATTTTGTGTATAATTTTAATGCATTATCCATATAATGCATTGAAAGGAGTTAGCTAAGTGACAGTGTGGAGTGTACCCTTTGAATACTTTTCCCATATCTTATCAAAGGGAAACTGTATTTCTACACAATTTACATTTAGGGTCCCCACTTAAAGGTAAAAAAAATAAAGACGTTTTACTTTACTTTACATCATTACTGATGAACTCAGGCAATGCAATGCAATGCTTCTCCATAGAGAAGCATTGGGAGACCTAGTGTCTCCCAATGAACTCTTTTATACCAAAGCAACTCAATAGAGACTGTTCAGCATCTCCTGAACATGGGGGTGCCTAACATTGATCGTGCAAAGAGTGCAAGATCGTAATAGGAAACCTCTGTAGTTGCTGTGTGAGTGTCAGTCACTAGAGTTGTTCTTAGCGATAAATGTAAACACTGACTTTTCACAGTAACGGTAGTGTTTACCAATTGTGATGGTTTTGATGTTTAGAGTGTCTATTAAAAAAAAAATATATATATATATATTATTATTATTTATAACGTAAACAGTGATAATGATTCTGGCAAAGCATCCACAGGGTGGTGAGAGAGGCAAGCTAAGACATTAAGGTTCCTGTCTTCTCCACTCACAGCGAAGCTTGGTGGAGATTCCTTGCAAGTTTGGGACTGCATTCCTGCAAATGGAGTTGGAGATTTAGTCAGAGGTAATGGTCTCCTCGATGTTGATAAGTACAGATAGATACTTACCCATCATGCAGTACCATTAGGGAGACATCTAAAAAGCCCCAAATTTATTCTACAGTACAACCCCAAACATATACTATATTTAGCGTAAGGAAGAGCAAGTAGTTCTCAAATTCATGGTGTTGTCCCCACATCACCCGAACAGCATAGAGTTTGTCTGGGATGACATGAAGGGACAGAAAAATGAGGTATCTTAAATGCACAGAAGAATTTTGGTTAGTTCTCCAAGATATTTGGAACAACCTACCTGCCGTGTTTCCTTGTATTTTAAAAAAAAAAACTGTGTTCAAGTGTACCTAGAAGAATTGCCACCGTTTTGAAGGCAAACGGTGGTCACACCAAGTGTTAATGTGATTAGCATTGTTCTTCTGTCCACTCAGCTTGCATTTTGTTGGTTGATATTTCAAGAGCATTTTTTCTCATCTGCCTATCTTTCAGACCGTATTGTACAATAAATTGTGTATTATGTACAGTTATATTTTGTTTAAGGAATAGTGTTGTGATGTGTGAGCAAAAGGAATGTGATTAGTAGCTGGTGTATGTTCACTTTTGTTCAGAAATATTTCATAGCGTATACCAAAGTTCTGCTATCATTCAGACACTATCAGTGTTACAATAGCGTAATTTAATTTTATTGTCCATTCATACACTTACTAGGCACCAACAATATATAAATGTACTGAAGACCATTGTGTGTGTGTGTGTGTTTGTGTGTGTGTGTGTGGCACAAAGCATATAGCTTACTGTTAGGATGTCAGTTTCAGAAAAATACATTTTTGAATATTTTACCCCTTTAAAAAACTATTGGGTAGGTACTGAATAACTCTGTAACTGATTTTTACATTTTGTTAAACCCATATAGTATCATTGGTACAAATATTTTTTTATGCATTGCACTGGTATGTGTATCTTGCCTATAATGTAGGTTCGATCTTTGAGGCTTCCACCAGTGTTAAGAGCTATCTATGTTTCCTTTTCAGCATTAAAACGGTCCTTTGAGGTTGAGGAGGTTGACCAATCTCCGAACCCCTCTGTTCAATCTCGTAGAACCCCAAACCCACTCCTGAGGGGCTCTGCATCTTCTGCACAGAAATTTCAGGAGCCCATCCCAAGGAATGCAGAAAGTCTGAGACATGCAGATGTCGGAAACCAGCGATCACCAAAATCCTCACTAAGACGGATAGAGCTGGCCGGACCCCGACACCCTGAAGCCATGTCAAGACGGACAGAAATCTCAATAGACATCTCATCCAAACAGGTGGAGAACTCTGCCCCTGGATTGTCCAGATTTGGTTTGAAGAGGGCTGAGCTGGCAGGCCATAAACCTCCTGAACCTACACCAAGGAGGGCTGAAATCACATTGGGTAAACCTCATGAGCTAAGAGGAGATTCGCCAAACTCGAAAATTCCTGAGCTGCAGCAGAGAAAAGCAGAAGATCCCATTCCTAAGCGGATGGAAATCCAGGTGCCCAAATCCCCAGAGGTTCCACCAGTAAAACAGGTGGAGAACTCCATTCCACCCTCGACCATGCTTCACCATCAACAGGAACCTAAACCACAGCCTGTTCAAGTGGAGATTCAACAGAAAACTACAGATGGTGAGTGCCCATAACTTTGCTAGTAAGATGCGTATTTAATATTAAGCTTATCAGCTCATGTTGTTCTGCCTCAATAGTTTATTGCCTTCTCAACTCGTCTATGTATCAAGTTTCTTGCTGTCTTTAGTTCGACTGAATGCCTTTTGTTTTCTGGAACACTTTCTAAAATTAAATTCAAAAAACACTAAAACATAGATTTAATGAAAAGCCATGGCTCCAAGCCCTTGACATTTAAGGAGAGTGAGATGTTCAGATACGCAGTGAGTCCTTGTTTTTAAAGCAATTTTTTTATGGAACAATATTTAGTGCAGGTGCCAGCAGAACTAAAACCTTAGTTATCAAGAGTTTTGTATAAAAATAGACACTGATTTTTTCTTTAAATACAGATATAGTAGCAAGCTATTTTTTTCTCTCCTAGCTTCAGTTACTGTGGCAACCAAGAGTTATTTATATAACACATTCACGGAATACAAGATTAAAGCTGGTCATGATGTTTTTTTTAGAATATAATTGTGCTATCGGTGGAAGATCATGAAACTGGTCATGATCATAAGTCATCTTTACTGCAATTGCAAAAAAATAATAATAAAGAAATAGAGAATTCTGCAGTGTTTCTACCGCCTATGTTTCTACAACACAGTAAAGAAAACAGTACCTATCTACTGGTGGCTATCTGTTTCGGGGAATACAGTATGTCACTGTACTTTATCAATGTATGGTAAGAGCGCAGCAAATCTCAGCTCATCCCATAGATTAGAACACACGGGTGTATGTTCTATCATATGACTTAATGAATAAGGCCCTCTAACTCTGCTTTAGAATGTCCCAAACAAGGTTCTTTGTTAAATCACATGATTGTCACTTGTTTATATATACGATATGAAGCAAGCAGAATTTCGAGTGAGAGGGAGAGACCAGCAATAATCGTTTTGTTTTGGTCTTATATAAACCTTCCTTTTCTGATACAAAATATCGCAATAAATGAGATAGAAATCATATTTTTTATCTCATTTTTTTTGTTTAAATATTATTATTTTTTTGTCTCGGCTGGAGAGAACCTAAACGGGTGCTGTTTCTTTTGAACAGTGAATGTCCACCTAAATAAGTCCATAACAGAGAGTTGGCTCCTTAGAGAAGGTATTCCCACTACTCAGAACATTAAAGGAGTGGGGTCCACCTAGTTAGCACATTTGAAGAGTGATACTCCTCTTGTGTTGAACGTCCGTACTATTCTACCATGACAGAACATTTATGAAGTGTGACTTTAGTAGCGCTGTTTCACTTGTGCAGTATATTAATGGAATGTGGTCCCTTTATCTGTGCTATACCACACAGACAATACGAAAATTGAATGTGGTCTCATTCAGGATGCCAAGACTAAATATGATCTCAATTCTCTAGCATGCTAAGAAATGAAAGAGAAAAAATGCACAGTTATCTAGTAATATATTCTTTGTTTAATATGTTGCAACTCATACCATAACAACTTTAAGTTGCTGTGGGAGCAAAAAGCATCCGTATAACTTCCTCTCTTAAAGAGGAAGGTTTAGCTGGGAGGCCGCTGATAAGCGGAGATTGCCACTGTCCTGGGTTGCTTCTTAATTGACCTACTTCTATATGAAACTAAAGATATTACATTACATCCATCGAATATGGTTTTCAACCAATGCTGATGCTGATGTTCCCGAGGCCACCACAAAGTGATCTACCTCACGCATTGTTTTTAGACTGGAAGTGTTGGAAAACTCTTTGAATGCGTGTTTTAATAACTGTTGGCCATGACGCTGTTTTAATAACTTTTGATAGTTATTTCAATAGTTATTACAATTTCAAAGTACCGGTAAGTCAGTTTACAAGTATCTGGTATACAAGTACATAACCTGCTGATCAAGTTTTTAAAAAAAATTGGAAATGTTTCCCATTAGAATGTTGCAGGTCTGTCCAAACAAGCAACTTTCTCCTCATTTGCCAGGCATACACCCACATGCCAATTATTGGATTGTATTTCCTTTTTGTGTTTTAATTTAACACAATTATTCTAGCAGTATATTTTAGCAAGCATGTCTTACAGCCACTTCCTGCTCTTGAATGTGTTGGTAAATGTGTGAAAAGTGACTGACTCACCTTCCTATAGTAATGTTTCACACATGGAGCACCAGTTCTAACATCGATCTGTGACCTCTGTCTAAAGAAACCTGCGACGCCACCAGGCGCTCATATTATCAGTTTTTTGTGGTCATTCACAAACGTAAATTTGTTCCTGCAGCTATTTGAAAGGTAGACGCCACATTAGGGGATGTCAAAAGGGGTATGGCCAGCTACTGTGGACGTAGCACATGAATAATGCATTGCCAGTCTTAAAGCGGCACTGTCACCCTCTGGTGACTTGTCAGAATTCACAAAAACGCCCAAAAGGTGACATCCCCACTGGGGGAACCAAGGGCCAAGGGGGACATGTAAAGGTAAGTTTACTTACCTGAACATGTCCCTCGCGGACACCACCATCTTGGTCTGGCGTGGTCCTCCTCAACGCTGAAGTCACTGCTGTACTCTCATGCATGCGCGAGAGTACAGCATTGAGGTCTATGAGGGTTTCCACTGGTGAAGGCTGCAGGGATTGACACTAAGCACTACTAGACACTAGTCCCTACTTCCCTACTTTGTTTTTGAATATCTCTTGAGTGAATCCAACCCAGTAATAACGAGTATTTCATTAAGATTCTATCTTTATGAAATATTCATTTTTTGGGAGAGGGGAGTTGTGTGACAGTGCCGCTTTAAGACTGTGCAGCATCATAGGAATTGTAGTCTTCGAATAGCTCGGGATCTGTTTTTAGGCCACGCTTGCTAAATTTTGTTTTGTGTCATTCTTGGTTGTAGTGTGTTGAATATGGGGTAGTCTGTGAAATGTTAGCAGTTAAATATTAAAGTAAAATGTGAAACAATTCAAGGCATTCTGGGATGAGGTAAATAGGTAAGCCGTATATATGGCTATACAAGATTACTATCAGTCTATGTTAGAATTTATTTAAAGGAACACTCCAAATCACCGTATGTACTACAGCATGTTTTAGTGGTTTAGGTTGCCAGGTGGGCCCTGTAAATAGTCAAACCATTGTAGAGCAGTTTGACTTCTTACCTGCTAGCTTGTTGGCTGAGAGTGTCAGCTGATCTCTCTCAGTCAATGAGCTAGCCCTGCACTGCAGATCTTAGAGAGAACTGCCAGGTCTTTGTTAGAGGTAGTGGAGGCAGAGGACCGATGCCCGGCGTTAAAATGTAAAAGTGCTCTAAAATGGTTTGACTACTTAAAATGGGGGGAGCCAGGGCACTCCTGGCAAAGTAACCACTGCAGTGCATTCTAGTGGATATCTGGAGTGCTCATTTAATGAATGCAGGTATAATTATCACTTGATTCCTACCATTACTTGATTAATATTGGCCTTGTTGCCATGCTATTGCCTGCTTGCTATGAATGATGTGCATAACCACACCAAAGAGCCCTTGTAGGGGAAAACATAGGTCAGGCGCTGGGTATTTGGTTCATAAAAATCCAGACCCAAGATCTGATTAAAAGGCAATGTATAAAATAGAAGACTGTTACCAGGGGAACTCACAGATGCAGTCAGGAAACCTAAACAGTGATAATACTGTGTGTGCGCATTTGCATATCCTGCACAACATTCACTTAGTTGTTCGAACACAATCTTTATATCAGATAGCAAGATAACAGACAGACAGCTTGATATACAGGACAGCTTTATAGACAGACAGCTAGAGCAATCGATGGATGGATAGATGGATGGGTGGATACATAGATCGTTAGTTTCATGCTAACGTGGGGTGAACGGATCTAGGAGTGGTAGTTACAATGCACTATTGTCCAAGTTGTTTTCCCTGATACGTACACTGTTAAGAATTGATCCTTTGGGTTTTTGCAGCCAGAGATCTATTAACCAGGTGGGTGTAGGAAGCCTAGATGAGTGTTGGATATCATATGAAAGCGTTATGTTCAGTAGATTGATGAGGGGTTGTACAGGGACATTTAACCCAGTGAGTCATGTTAAGTAATTCAAGGATCTGGGAATTGTGCTGTCTTGGGAGGAGATTTGCGAGTTTCCTTTTATCCAACATTCTTAACACTTCTCGTCCCAGTCATTGACAGTATCTGCAAACTCTTTATCAACCAGTTTCAGCTCAGTGGCTTATTTCTTTATTTATTTTTTATTAAGTGAAGTTAAATGAATAGATTATCTTTCTAGTGCCAGAGGAATGGGCATTCCTTTTCATTCAACACTGGTTTTGAACCAAAAGAAGTAGTAAATAAACTGAACAGCCCTCCAGTGGAGGTGGAAAATATTGCTGCAGTAAATTTATCCCAAAGTGCTAGGCTGGGCAAGAGGATATCCTGACTGTAAAATAATGGGCAGAGTTAAAATAAAGTATCAACTATTATAGTATAACTGCCAAACAGCATCTAAAAATAATAATAATAATAATAATAATAATATATATATATATATATATATATATATATATATATATATACATATATATATATAAATATATATATATATATATATTTATGTTTTGTTTTATATACGTAGTTTATTAGATTTTTATAGGTATACAGACAGTGACAAAATTGGTTTTCAAGCATAGGAATGTTCAAAGATGCAATTGACAAACAAAGAAATAAAATGACACAACAAATAAACAAAAACCACTAGAAAAATTATACCGTGTCATGTTCCATATGTCATAACCAAAAAAAAAAATATTAGGCAATACACAGCATTGTCTACACCCGGTTTGGGTAAAAATTCCATTTTAATATATTTCTTCAAAGTCACTACTCAATCATCCCCAGTGCAATCTGTGCTTTGGTAGAGCACGAAATTACTGAATTCACCATGCTTTACAGCTTTTTACCTTGCATGTCACACAAAACCAGTTTAAGCTCTTCTCTAACAGCCTCTACATGTTACCCCCCATATGGCTTATATCATTACGTCCACATGTAAGCTCTCCTATCCTAATTGCCAGCTGAGGACTTTTCACATCTGTCCTAAATGTCCTTATATGGCAGTCCACTCGTTTGTCTCTTTTTCGACTCCATACATAGTATGGTGGTACTACCCTTTCTGCCAAGTCTATAGACAGAAATACAGTTTATACGTTAACTCTTGATTGATGACAGCATTAGTGGTGTTAATTAGTTTTGCCGGATAACTATAAACACGAATTATAATGAATTGCTGTACTTTTTTTTTTTTTTTTTTTTCCCAGTGATCTAATAACGGTGACTATGTGTCTTTAACACAATGGTTGTTTGTAATTCTTACTATTTAGATAGGACTTTGAGTGTTAATATGTTTGTAGGAGGATTGCAGCAAGTTATGGAAGAATGAATATGCCTCTGAGTGAGAGGGTTGGGCTCAGTGCACATATCAAGTACAAAGTAACTAGTATTTTATTGTCATTGATGTATATATATATATTGCACCAATAAATTTTACAGCTTAACAAACTTTAAGCGAGGGTATTATAGTAATCAGTTTAACGAACGTAACAAACTGAATTGCTAGGTTGGGCTGGCTTACTGTATCGTACTCCAGTGAGTGCCATCTCTCCATAGCAATACCAAAGGGGAGCACATTTATTTTAATGGGTGTGGCTGGAGGTGAGTCAAGGGGGCGGGGTTATTTCAAGGTCATTGTTGGTGACTGCATGACCTTCAAATTATTGCCTTTTATGTTAAATGAATAGGCAATTTAGAACAAGATCACAGACTCCTTTCTAAACCACGTTTATTGTAGTTGAACGACCGACTGTGAGGGTTTTTTTTGTATTGTTTTTTGGGGGATTTTATTTGGAGGGCCAGATCTGGGGAACTCTGTTGTACCCTCAGATACAAACATTTGGAGCTCCTAAAAAGAAGAATTCTAAGTAAAATAGAGGGGCAGAATGGGTGTGGAATACAAATAAGGGCTCTCCCTTCTAAAAAAAAAAAGGAACCGTTGGAAGATTTATGTTAGAGATTTACTCCTCTGCTGTTTGGGGTTTTATATACTATGAGTATAATTACATTAGCAGATCACAGCATATTTCAAATAGGTAACATGAATACCCCACAAGTGTATAAAACAGATAGATAGTGTGCATTGTACTGAATGTTTATTTTAATTACGCACATTAATGGGACACACCACTCACCAAATACAAAAATAAGTAATATCACTGTTTAGTAGATATACCCCAAATAAAGACATGCATTTAATTATGCATTTTCACATTGAGGAAAATTGAAAAGCTGCAAATCTCTTGTCGGTAGCCTTTTCAAGCCCTCCCCTTCTAACCCCGCCCAGACTTTCTGTGGCTGTCCAATCACAGACTTCCCAATGCAGCTCAATGAGAAGTATTTGCAATTGCTGCCTCTTGGCTGTAGCTTCGCTGAGCTAAACTACCAGGAAGTAACAGGATCAGTGGTCTAACTGACAGCCAGGGGGTTTAACAAGGTTAATTTATAAAAGTTCCAATTTCTATGAAAATGGGCACTTCAGCAAGCTAGTGCTCTAAAGATCTGGAGTGTCCCTTTAAGACATCTTGAGGATGAATTCTGTTTTTTTCTGGACTAAATAATATGCGATCCTGGAGCCAAGAAAATTGCATTACTTTTAAATATGGCTTCATGATTTGATGAATCGAAGAAGGGTGGTTGTACTCTGATTATAGCTTATGTGTATTTCAGCTGCACGCTACAATGAAACTTTTGAAGGGTTTGTCCAGAAAACCAGATGTAAATGCAGTTCGATGTGCAGTGCTCACTGTATGCTAATACAGGGCTCAACAAATCCCAGGTACCAGGGCGAAATTTCTACTCGCCATGGCGACCTGGCGCTGGGATATCAGCCCTTTAATCCCACAGTGGCATGGGAGCCAGCCGCCAAGGGAAGGGAGGCTGGGTGGGTTTCAAGTAAAATGAAATGTGTGAGAAAATGTGTATTTGTGTCTCTGTCAGTGTGTGTGTCTGTCAGTGTGTATGTGTCTCTGTCTGTCAGTGTCTCTGTCAGGGTCTGTGTCTCTGTCAGTGTGTTTGTCAGAGAGTGTGTCTGTCAGGGTGTTTGTCAGAGAGTGAGTCTGTCAGTGAGTGTGTATGTCGGTGTGTGTGAGTTTTTGTCTGTTTAGGAACCTGTGCCCCGCCAGTCGCACGAGAAAGGTGTTTTTCTCACATTCTTTCCCACGCTTTGCCCATTTCGCCATGGCTGATCCAGCCTCCATGGCTGAAATAATAATAAATAAGGGACGATATTGTGTATGTGCATCAAAACAATGTACCAATCAGCATCTCCTCCAAGAGATGCATTGAATCAATACATCTCTATGGGGAACATTCAGCGCCTCCATACAGATCTGAGTGACTGTTACTAGGCAGCGAAAGGTCTGCAGGTACAGGCTATAGACACCAGAACAACTATATTAGTTGTAGTGGTTCTGGTGTCTATAGTGTGCCTTAAAAATTAAAGTAACACTAAATCCAAATAGTGTTGGTGTTCCTTTTTTGGGGAGGGATGTATGGTATAACGTTAATTGACATATGCCAAAAAAGACGACTATGCTCATGTCACGATAACAGGACCTTCTTCCAGGAGTAGGGGAGGTGGAAACAGGTGCCCGGGGAACCACAGGTAAGATGTCACACTTTTACTAAAGGTTACTCTACTTACAATTAGAGGTAGGCAAGCACAAGCGTGCTCCTACTTCCATAACTACTACCGGAAGCTGCAGTAGTTGTGGTCTTTGAGCGTTTCTTTAAACAAGTTTGTAAAATGAATGTATGTTGTTCACCATCTGGAAGTGAGTGTATTTTGTAGTCTCCGTGTCAATGTATCTCTGTATGAATGTATGTGTACAAGTGATTGGCTAGCTGCTTTTTTGTGAGTATAACTAATATGAATATATGAATGTGTGAGTGCTTTTAGAGGTAAATAAAAAGCAGACAGGGACTTTGTTAAATCTTGTCGTTAAGCACAACTGATGATCGAGGATCAATGCTGCCTATATTGTTAGAACATGTCGGGCAGTAAGTACACACACTTGGTTCATGAGTTAAATAATTCATCCTACAGCTTAGGCAGCTGTCTCAAATGACAACGTCCAATGCCTGGCAGAAGGAATGTGCCCACTCATGCAGCGGGTAGGAGCCAGAATGGGTCAGGAAAAATCTAATCTGTGGCGTCTCGTGGGGGCCAGCAGATCCTGCAGACGTTTGTTTAGGATTTGGGGGGATGAACCTTAAGCTCAGGATGCAGTTCGGCAGCTGTTTGAAGGATAAGAGGGGTAAAGTGTAGCCATGATTTCGTCAGGGGCGGAGGGACAGCTGCTGCGGACAGGGCTAATTAAATACCAACAGCTGTCTGAGACGTTGTCTTATACACAATTTTAAACTTGACATAACTGTGGAATATCAGCAATGCAGAATTTGGGGTTTGTCTGTATTCTCAGGATGATTTTTGGGCCCATGAGTGCACTTTTGGACTACCGTAGTTCCCCAAGCGTCTTTAATGCTGTTCTGATAGTATTACTTACTGCACTATGCTGATACTTACGATCATCAAAATGAGGGTCGAATTTTTTGGAGAAATCTAATCCAGCAAAAGCTGAAGGCCCAAGTTAAACAACCCAGGTTTAAACTTTTTAAGCATCTTAATTAGGTAATGGTTTCTTTACAGTGAGGAGAATAAAATGTGGAATGTTCTCTTGAAAGAGGTGTTATTTTTAAAAATCTGTGGAGAGACAAAATATTAAATATTCAAGGATATATTAGTTAAAGAAACACTACAGTGTTAGAAGCCCCCAATGTAATCCCCTCCCCAGTATCTCACAGACAATCCAATGCATCTCTTCGCTGTTCCGGCAATACTTCTCATAGAGAAACGCTGAATCCAATGCTTCTCTATGAGAAGCATTTGTTCTTGCTCTGTGCTGGGGCACAGTGCAATCAAAAAGAGAACCGCCTGGCTGTTTGATTGCTAAGAGGGTGCATAGCACCTTTATAAACGTGTTGATTTCTCCTGAAGCAAACTGAAGTGCCTTAGGGGTTTGTAATGTCCATGTAATATGTTAATGAACCAGGAAGAGAATCTGAAGCTTGTATTGAAATCAAGAAGTCCCCACCGCCCCCCAGTTTGTGGGGAAATCGAAAATGACTTCATACCCAAGAGGTAAAGACTTGCGTCTTTACCTCTGTACGTTATATATAATTATATACAGTATAATTATTTCTCCCATAAAGCTAAGCATGTGTGTATATGGCTTCAATAGCTGTAACTCTCTGAGTTTCTCCTACACTCCAAATTTTCAAATGGCAAATGAATGACGTGTGACGTAGACGGTGACGGTGTGACTGTATGTGCGGCCAAGGGGTAGGATTTGTTACTGTATTAGTTACAGGATTTTATAATCTACCGTTAGTTATTTATGTAACTAGGTATGCCGGTTAAAAGAAGAAGAAAGTGTTATGTATTCCCTCATTTATGTATACTAATTTCTAGACATATTTACTAGTTTAAAATGTAACCAGTTTTTCAGTAACATTGCTGGTAGCTTTGTAATACCTTCATACACAGCACATATTCTTAGACCCAGATAAAAAAAAAGGGTCAGAAAGAGTTACTGTCTTTACTAAGCAGGGACAGTTGGCACCAGATCAGCATAGGCACACGTCTTTAGGTGTGTGTCTTGCCATATTATAAGTGTCTTTTTAATATACTTTTTGTTTTATTTCCTATGGCCTTGAACGGCTATTGCGACTTGTGGCAATGATATATATATGGAAGGAGTCTGGGGAGAGATTAGGAGAGAACACTTTACCCTCCCTTGATAATACCTGGCGCTGCGTTTCCCCTGTGTCATAACGAGCTGTCTAGAAGAAGCTGTCTATGGCATTGCTTATTGCCCCGCAAATTCTACCAAATGATATTTAAATAAAGTACAGTAATATGTGGTCACAAGCTCTTTACTAACACCACTGAACACTGTCTCGTTCACATCAGCCCAGATGACATTTCTAATAGCAACTCTGAAATCTCCTGAAAAGCAACTGATGCCCGATGTTCATGATAAGCTCTTGTCCTACCTACATGGACTCTTGCCTGGTAGTTAGTACTTTGGACACTTCGCGCATGTTCTGGAATCCTGGTTAGTGGTGCCAACTAATGTGATATTTTGCAGAATACAAATCACATCCATTTCAGATGTGCTACCAACCTCTCAGCAGGTCTCCACTGACACAGATTGTATATGTGCTCATTAGATTTTTTTTTGGAACGTGACTTTATTTAAGAATGTCAGTGTAGATGGGGAAAGTTTAGAGTTCTACATTAATGTAGCCTGCATACACCGACACCAAAGCTTTCAGTTCTCTGTTGTAATTGTACTCACCATAATATATATATATTTTTTTAAAGCACTTCGCCCGGCACAAAAGCCTGCGTCCACATCAATGCCGTTTTCTTACAGGATGTGCTACAACCCATGCTGCACAAAGGATGTAGGTGTCCAATTAAAAGAAAATATAGTCTATTATCAGAGCTTTCTATGTCTTGTTGCGTCATTCCTTTGACATTTAAGCACAGCATGAATGAGTGTCTGCTTTTATTGATTTATATTATTATTTTATAACGATGGTAGAGCCTACTTAACGTAAAATTACTATATAATAACACAGTAATATGTATAATATTATATGGAAGGTACATTTTTACAAGGTAGGGGCGGACTAGAAGAACGATGCTGAATCTAGTCTGTTTATTCATTAATTTATTGTGCTGTGTTCTTGCAAATTATAAAACCGATAACTTTCTTTTTTTTTCTGGACACAAGGGGTATTTAGATATCAGGAACCTGGCTAAAATGACTAAAATATATATATATTTTGTAAAAGTGTAATTTAAACATTATTTAGCTGCTTCCCCAAACTCTGGCCCTCCAGATTTTGCTGAAATACAACTCCCATGATTCTATGAGTGAAATAGATGGGATGAGGATCATGGGAGTTGTAGTTCAGCAACATCTGGAGGGCCGGAGTTTGGGGAAGCCTTATTTTGCATTTAGATAAATCAAGCTGGAATAATAACACAGTTCTGCTACTGCCAACCGAGCGGTCAGCAGTGCACTAGGGGTGATTGCAAGGGGCAGCGCTGTGATTAACTCAAGTTCGAGCACTTAAAAATGAATTATCCCACAGCAGCACTGTGCCTGGTCGGCCCTAGAAAGCTAAAATAACCTTCTGAAATGGATGAGTGATGTGTGCTTAGTAGTATGTGTGTTTCGCAGTGTGTTCATTGTGATTTTGTGTGTATGTATCATTGTGTGTGGATGTATGCACTGTGTGTATGTCTGACGGTATGCGTTGGTGTGGGTGCCTACCAATGTGTATTATGGCAGTATGTATCTGTCAGTGTGCATTGGTGTTGCCGCGTGTGTATCCCATGAATGTGTCTGTAATGACTACCTGCTTGTGTCTAATTATTTTTGTCTGGGAGTGTGTGAGACATATAAACATACACACAACACAACAAGAAGCCTCCCCCACACACATATATTACAAACAGCCCATGTGCAAACATGCACACAGCTTTACAGGCACCCCCCTCGCCACACGAAAAACACCACTGACAGTCCACATACACAATCCAACAGACTGCCCCTCCACACATACACACAACACAGCACACAATACAAAATACAGCCCACACACAAGCAGCCCGGCATAAATACATAGCACAGAATACCACAGATTGTTTACACACATGCACGATAACACACACACAGCCCTCATGCACACACATATACAACTTCCCAAAGCAGCCACAGGATCCATACATAACACAAACAGGATATGACAGCGTACACACGTTAATCAAAAAGAAAACCCTAACCCTTCTAGTCCTATCCTCCTCCTTTCGGTTAGTGTACCTTAATTCTCAGTGCTCGGTCCTTTCTCTTATCTGTGTTCGACTTCTTTATCGGAACTTATCTCGTTTTGTGGCTTCATAGCCCAGTTTATATCAAGATCATTAACATGTGACCTTTACTCTATCTCTTTTCTCCACCTGCTGTTTTCACCTCTGCTGTAATGGAAATATCCATTCTAAAACCACAAAACTCTCTGTTATAAGAATCAGTTCTAACACATTTTGTGTGATACACTGTCTAAAGCCTTAAAGGGACACTCCAGACCCCCAAAGCACTTTAGTTTGCTGAAAAGTTTTATGCGTTAAGAGTGTGTCCAGTTTTATTTTCATTTTACAAAAAGTCCAGATTTCAATCGAAATTTACACTTTTATGCATTAACCTTGTTACAACCCTTGGCTTTTTTAAGTAGATAACCAATATTGTTACTTCCTGGTTGGGTTAGCTCAGTGGAGCTCAACTCAAAAGGCAGCAATTTCCCAGAAGACCTGCCTTGCAAAGACTTCTCATTGAGCTGCATTGGGAAGTTTGTGATTGAACAGCCATTGAAAGTTTGGGCAGGGTTAGAAGGGGAGGGCTTGCAAAGGCTACAGACTGAAGCTTTTACAAGCTGTTTTTAAGATATCCTCCCTCAATGAAAAAAAATGCATAATTAAATGCATGCATACTTCCATTTGTGGCATATCTACTACACAGTGATATTTCTTCATTTTGTATTTGGGCATTGGAGTGTCCCTTTAACTAAAAGGTATAGTGTTCTACTTTTTGATTCTTCGCTTCCTTGTCTTTACCAGACTTGGACACTCAGTGGTCTCCTTCAATTACCTCAATATTTCTTTATCTACTTCTGTATATAAAGTATGTTATCTCCCATATTAGCCCCTATCCACAACGTCAGTGTCCCGTGCAGGGCCGGACTGGGGATACAAAGCAGCCCTGGAAAAAAAAAATCTATGCCAGCCCCATAAGTCATTGCGCCATATATATATATATATATATATATATCTTTTTCTAATATAATATATTGGTCCTTTCAGAGTAAAACATTTAATTATACAGTAAGCATACTCACATGCAGACACAGACAATCTCACTGACACACACAAGCTCATTGATACACAGCCTCATAGACAAACAATTTCACTAATATACATAAGCTCATTGACATAAAAACACAAGCTCACTCACTAGCAGGCACACGCACACACACATACACATGCAAGCAAGCAAGCTCACTAGCAGGCACACACACACACACAGCTTAATGTAGTGGTTCTGGTGTCTATAGCCTGTCCCTGCAGGCTTTTGAATGTAAACACTGACTTTGCAGAGAAAAGGCAGTGTTTACATTGCTTCCTAGTGACACCTCTAGTGACAGACACTCAGACGGTCACTAGAGGCGCTTCCTGTGTCAGTGCGGATTGGCTGAGATCATCAAGCTTGATGATCTCAGTCATAGAGGCAGAGACCAGCACGACGTTGGAAAAAAAAAAAAAAAGGTGAGTAAAACACTATTTTTAAAAACACACACAGACACCACGACTGACACACACACACACACCATGACATACACAGACACACACACCATGACAGACACACACACCATGATACAGACACACCGTGACACAGACGACACAGACAGACACACAGCATGACACATACAGACACACACACAGCGTAACACAGACAGACACACACACAGCATGACACAGACAGACAGACACACACAGCATGACAGAGACAGACACACAGCATGATACAGACACACACACACACACAGCATGACAGACAGACACACAGCATGACACAGACAGACACACAGCATGATACAGACAGATACACAGTATGACACAGAGAGACAGACACACACACAGCATGATACAGAGAGACAGACAGACACACACACAGCATGATACAGAGAGACAGACAGACACACACACAGCATGATACAGAGAGACAGACACACACACAGCATGATACAGACACACACACACACACACAAACACACACCATGACAGACAGACACACACACAGCATGACACACACACACACACATAGCATGACACACACACTCCCACTGACATACATATTTTTTAGTACCTGTGGGTGGGCAGACTGATTGCTGTGCTGGCGGCCGCAGGGAGAACTTGAAAGGCGGCCGCAGGGGAAGCTTTTCATGAGGCCGGGAGCAGGCTCTTCTGGGGGAGCAGGCTGTTCTGTCTCTGCTCCCCCTCCCTCGCGCGCAGCTTAATGAGACCGGAGCCGGAATATGACGTCATATTCCGGCCCCGGTCTCTTTCTAGCGCGCGAGGGAGGGGGAGCAGAGACAGAACAGCCTGCTCCCCCAGAAGAGCCTGCTCCCGGCCTCATGAAAAGCTTCCCCTGCGGCCGCCTTTCAAGTTCTCCCTGCGGCCGCAGGTCACCCCGGCCCCAGGTGCCGACGGCCCACCGGGAAATTTCCCGGTATCCCGGTGGGCCAGTCCGGCCCTGGTCCCGTGTACGGGGACACTGGAGGGTGGTATAAAAGTGGCGTGAATTATGTGGCTGGTGCAGCCCAAGTGGGTTGCAGCTGCCAAAATGGGGGGAGGGGTGATCTGAAGAACTGGCAGGCCAGCTTGGCATGAATGCATGCCAGGTTACTTGACAGACATCCAGGCCTGCTCATTGAGGGTGGACAATGCAGAAAATGCATTTTGCAAGAACTTGTGCGCATACTTAGCCTGAGTGAGACTAATAATGCATGCTACACTTTTAGAGGACCCCATAAGTGGGGTACCAGGGAACAATCCTGGGATGGCGCTACGGAATCTGTTGGCGCTATATAAATTGCAATAATAATAATAATAATAATGGCGGGAAAGTACCCTAAAATCTGGATTTTCCACCAAAACTGGGATGGTTGAGAGGTGTATCAGCCTTCTTCCTTATTTGTCTTTACAAACTCTTGAAAACGTAGCTATGTAGATGCCTTCTTTGACCTTCATAATTCATTAACCTTTCTGACCTCCTCATCAGTCCTTCTCAATATAAATCACCTGGCTAATTACCTCTTTCCATTTCTTTCTCCTCCTCTAATTTCCTCCCCAAACCAGTGTTATCACTGTGACCTCAGGCTTTTTGATTGAAATGATTTGGCAAGTGATTATCTCACTTGTGCTAAAGCAAGGAAATCATGATATTCTGGAATGTTGGTGCATTTAGATCAGTGTTTAGCACACAGGTCTTCCTCAATTCACCTCAAATTCTGCTTGAACTGACCATCTGGCAATTAATATAAACTAATAAGTCAAATTGGCTAGAAGTGTGGATTAGCTAGGCTTCAAGTAAATGTCACATTTATAAGATTCTGCTAAATATAAAAAAGTAGGAATACCTACTAGTTTTCTCTTATTGAATTGTGCCTTGGTCCAAAAAAGGTTAGGAACCACTGGTTGAGATGACACAGCTCAACAACACTGCTTTTAGTACCGCGTTATTACTGCACTTTAGACAATAATCTTATCACGGTTCTAAAGCAAATCCCAGCGCACAAAAAGCAGGCACTTGCAATTTTACAGTAAATTAAATGGGGTGGACTCAGATCCACATTTCCGATGCTGGTTGTGATTTTCCTACCTTTAACAATTATTAAAAAAGGAAAAATGCCCTTTATAATATATGTATGTCTGTCTCACAGCCTCTATTTAGGATTCATTTTGGCGCTTACTTTTTGACTTTGTAGAAGTCCTGATGTGGGACTGAAATGTCGACGGTATTTGCAACTGCACAATATTCCTTGAAGAGCACCTGTAGTGCCCAAAACAACTTTAGTTTTTAAGTAATGCTGATCGTCACGCGTGGTTACTTCATTTGCAATTGGTTGATTCAAAGATAAAGATTAACAGTAGACTTTCACAGGTAGGAAACGTGCAAGAATGCTTTTAAGACCAGAGATTGGGAGAACTGACAGGAGCCGGAAAAATCTATAGGGGCATAATGAAAGATGAGCAAAGGAGGGTATGGAGGTGCGAATGCATGTACGTTCCAAAGGTGGAATGGTGAACAAAGTGTGTCTAAATGAGAAGAGACTAAACAAGATGACTTATCTTCTTATGATAGCCTGAGGACGGTACCTACTTCCTGTTACAAAATCACACCCGAGCAATTCAAGGGATTTGATAAATGTGTATTTCAAATTTAAGGCCAAAGTAGCCTAAAGCACACCTGAAGCATACTTGACTTGGATAATTGTGGCTATTTTGAAATTCAATGTGAATTCACAACAATTTTTACTTTATTAAATAATCCTTACATTATGTTGTTTTCCACCTGGAACAAGTCTCCTGTGAAGACATCATAGTGCCCACCTATCTAAATGTAACCTATGCCATGACAATACCATCAGTAGAGGTTTGGATATCATCTTACATTTATTTGCATGCTTGCACAATGTAGACTTAATGATAGCAGTCCATCCCATTGAAGTCTGTCTGACCTCATCACAGCTCAAAGCAAAGATTCATCTGCTTGACTTCAGATCGAGTGGCAGGTCAGGTCACACTGACTTCTGACACTTCTACTGGTATTACCTAACATCTACGCCCCGGGGTGACCTGGATGATCTAATTGAAGTGGAACTTAAGTGATGTTGGACAAGTGCGGCTTGTGTCTTTTGAATGAGATAAAGTACTAGTAGTTGCTATTTATAAGATAACTTCCTCATTTTAATTTCTAAGAAAATGCCACTTTGTTGCATTAAAGGGAAAAAATAGGAATAGAGTTCAATGTTCTATCTAAGAAAGTTACTCCTGAAAGTAACAAAAAAAAAAAAAAAACGCTTATTCATCACAATAGTGAGCTTTTTGTAGTACCCAACTGTCCCTGCTTACAACAGGCTGTGTCTATTCTGATTTGGGCCTAATTCTTTCATTTCAATTCCAATGGGAACTCTACATGTTGGGGGCGTATGAGAGTATAACAAGAAGTAACGTGCAATAATGTTTCTCACAACCAATGTGTTTAGAAATGAGTTTGTGTAGGTAAGATGTATTGATCTGCCTTCTAACTCACGTTGACATATTCAGTTACATAAATGACGGCATTTTTGCCGTGATTGCAAAGTTTGTTTCAATATATTATTTTTGTATTTCAGGGACAACATTTGCTGTTGAGCCATGAAATTACACATATATATCCCAAAAGCTACCTGTTAATGGGTTTAAGTTTCCTCATGATCAGTTAAAATGTAGTAAATACAAAAAAATATATTACCGGTAAACCAGTCATATAAATTAGGTTGAAAGAGGCAACACATTTTTTTTTTTTCTTACAAAAATGTGGCTGTAAAGGTGATGTGTCAGTATTGTGATATCAATTTAGTATCAGGCCTACCAATTGTCCTGATTCTGGTGTGATAGTCTGTGTTACGTGGTAGTGCCCCACCCTCACAGGTTGTTCCCTTGTGTCACCCATCGGTCAATGTCCCCATGCTGCACTGCGTGAGTGGATCATTAGATAAGCTCAGGCTGCACTGAAGTCTCCTGAGTGGGGCCAGGCCAGAGAGGCTGTCAATCAGCCAGGCTTGCGTTGACACCTGGCTGACATGCTTCTTCTGTGGACAGGCTTGCCAGATTTGGGAGGTATGTAGTATCCAATATTATCATAATTGGAAACAACCCACAATGAAAAATGCAACTTATTACATTTTTAAAAAGTGAATACATAAAGGACCACTCTCGTGCTAGGTATACAAACATGTATTTCTAATGCTAAAGTGTTGTTATAACAATTTAGATTAAGCCTCCTTCGTCTCCCAAGCTCTTAAATAAAGCATTTTGCTCACCTTTTTTGTCCCATGGCACACTGGTTTTAACATGGTCACCCCGTCTCCGCTGGCTGAGATCATCACTTCTGGTGATCATAGCTAATCTAATGCTTCACCATAGAGGAAGGCTAGTGCGCTTGCAGTCTCTATGTGGAGCATTCAGCATTCCCATGCAGAGTATGGATACACTGAATGCCGATCCTGTAATCTTTGCAGGACTTAACCCAGGAAGCCCCTATAGTGTCTGACATAGTGACAGCCACTAGAGGTGGTGTTAGGCAGCAGTCAAAAAAGGCAATGTTTACACTGGGGAGCATGATGGGACAGGCTCTTTGCTCCAGACCCAATATATTAAGATGCTCTAGTGGTTCCGCTGACAATAGTATCCCTTTAATTTATATTGTAAGCTTTGTAAGTAGCTTTACTGCTACCCTGTCAGAAGGCGCTTTACAAGCCAAGATTCATTTCTTTTTTTTGTGATAATCACAGATAAATGTTAAGTATGAAAAGTGTGAAAACCAATAGGCAGGGGATTAGTTTGGTGACAAGGGTAGAAACCAAAGCTGGGGAATTAGCAAGGATTTATGCAAAAGACTTTGTGTTTTGTTTTACGTGGGTGCATGTGAAATAAATATATGTTTGGGTATCGCCTTCGGCTATGTGGGATTTTTAAGGCTTGCGGCATAGTGGCTGGTCTGATAATCTCCCAGAATTTACTGATTCCATTGCAAGACGCTGTCTGTATACAGTTTGCATGGTGTTTATAATCTATCTACAGCCCTTGGATAACAAGAAAGATGAAACGAAGGGAGGGGGGATGACCGCTCTCATCAGATAAACTAAACCTGTGTAACCATATTCTATTTTATTTATATTCTGATACTGTTGTTTTATTGTCTCTTACACCTTCCCTCATTTTTCTATGTAGCCACCATTCCTTTCACCCATTTTTTTCCTCTCCCTTTCTCGCCTTTTCACTCTCTTGGCTCTTGCCTTGTTTTCTCCTGATCACATCTGTTCCATGTGTGTGAGGGTTGCACAGAGAAGCCGTACCCCAGGGAATTCTGGAACTATTTCTGCACTTTTAAAGCACAGTGCAGTGCTTGTAGGGGGTGCGAGAGGGGGTGCGGTGGAAAACATTGCTCACTGAATAAAAGGAAAAAAAATAAATATGTTGTTTCTGTCACTCCATTTTTACCAGTTTGCTGCCAAGGGAGAATAAGATAATATCTATATTGTTAAACAGTTCTAGTGCTTACTCTGTACTGCTCACATTGAGTTTTTATTACACTGCATTGAACTTCCAAGTGCAAGAACTTACAATCTGTTCTTTACATAATGCATATTTTTTGCCAGGATTGAGAGGTATTGACTTAGGAACCAAAGCAGACGTGCCTGTGCTTTCAAATGGCAAAAGCCAGGGAAAAAACTCCCAGAATTTAACACAAAAGTCAACAAAAGAGTCCAAATTTACTACAAACTATAGAATTTGAACACTTATAGAACACTGAATGTCCAACAAATGGCCTCCACACATGTGCGTTGGGAGACATTTTTGGAAAAATGTTTTTGCAATCTGGCTGTCCAAGAAATACAAATGAAAGCATGGCGATGGGGTCTATCACGTTACCTTACATTGTGTGTTGTAATGTGAGATGTAATCGTATATTCTGTTTGACCCGTAGATTCCCACCCATTCATTCCACCACCATTCTGTGTGGTGAGGAGGCTAAATAATAATAAAATAGTGATCCAATTGTCTCCCCCACCCCTCACACATGCGCAGTAGGTGAGGATGTAACAATTAGCAGGGGTTCATCATATCTCCTATATACAACGGAGACCTGATCAGTAGCCCTTTCTATATTTTTACCCTGTGGTGTGTGACAGATGAACTAATCATTACCCCTGGTCCATTTTCTGAACAAACTGCTTATTATGTAATCACCCTCCCAGCCCAGAATTGATTTTAGTTGGGGTCTTAATGTCAATGTTTCTCATAAATGTTGGGGGGAAATGGAGTGTAGTGACTAGATCTATCATGTCTAAGAGCTGTAATATAAACTAATGCAAATCCAATCACTAGTAAATGTATGAAATTCCAATAAACAAAGTTTTTACCAAACGTCTGGTTGCAGCCTAACCGCAAGAGGATTGTCATTCTCTTTGATTAGTCTGTGCCTTACCCGCCACCTTTTCTGATTTGTATGTGATTTACCTCTCATCCTTTCAGGTTTTGTCTGTGACTTACCCCTTATTATTTCTGATTTATCTATGCGGTACCCAGACCTTCTCTGATTTGACGCTGTAGGCTTCTCTTATGGAAGAGATCGACGAGGATGTTGAGTGAGGCACATGTGTGTTTAGAACTTCTGTGCATCTACTTTGCTCTAGTGTAATTTAATCGTATTATATTTAGAGGGGCAACATATTCATTGGGCCTCTACACTGGATATAGAAATATATAAACAGATCAAACAAGTGGAGGTGTACAGAAAGGAGAGATGAAGGAGACATATCTCAAATGAGCTATCATTGTTCCATTTGGAAGATCAATTATACGAGACAAGGCTATCCGCTTCCAGCACCTATCTAGCCTAGGGCTTTGAATGTAGCCTGTGAACCTACATAATTCAAAGTACAGTCATACGTTTTTACGTTTTACAGCACAGTGACCCATGCAGATGTCTGCTCTCAGGGTATTTTACTCGTGCTGGATTTGTACTGTTAAAACCCTCTGTCCAGACCCCTGTATGATTTAATTAAGTCTCAGGTAAAAGCTTTTATAACTTGTGGCTAACATATTTGAGAATCACTTCCATGTCCTCTTTACCTGTGCAGTTTATCACAATGTGTTATTGAGTAATGCCAGTATTTATTAACAAGGTACTAATATTGTCAATCTTCATTTTCAGTTAATATATTTCTGATTTCACTCAAAATAAAAATTAAGTTGCCTTAGTGCAGGAAAGGAACTTGAATTAGTCGGAGCAGAGCAGCCCAGTTACCCAGACTACACATTGCTTCATTGCTGGACTGGAAGGACCATTAAAAGCTCGATCTGCCCCCGGACCACCAGGGATCATAAATCTGCTTGACCACTGGAGGATCAAAGCCCTTTTCATGCAGGATGATGGCTGAATTAAAAACAAATATTTTTTAAATATTACTGAGAGCACAATTACCACTTCTGTTATTCGAAGTGGACATGGTTCTTGGAGTCTGTATGTGCAATTCAGTAAGCAGCCCAACTCTACCAACCGCGTTATTAACCAGCCCGGAACGAGAATGTGAATTCTGTGCATGAAAGGTGTCTGTCTTCAGCACACATATCATGCTGTTTAAAGACAACCAATAGCGGCCAACTTACCCCATTCATGCCGCCTAAGTTCTCCCCTTACTTAGCCTGTCCTTTGGGAAGTCCTCCCTCTCCACCAGCATGGTATCGTGTTTAGTTTAGTTTTTTCCTTTATTTCTTTATTTGTTCTTTTTTTTTTAATGGCGACCATGCCTTAAAAACACAATTTTTGTTTGGAGTAACCTTCTAAATATGAAAATGAAATGTTTGGTGAGGCTGAAGTCACAAATCACACAGCCAACCCACACACTACACATCCATCACATTACTCACATTACTAGGAGTTAAATTATTATAGAGCTCTGTGATTTACTGTACATTACTGTTTGTGGAGCTCTGTAATACACTCAAACACACTGCGTGTTACTGGAAATGTTATTACTATGGAGCTCTGGGATACATTCATCTCTTCTGCACATCAACGTGAGATTTATTGCTGAGGAGCTCAGGTGAATGGGAGGCCAAGACTCAGTTACATATTTATCCAGGAAGTAATACGTTAATGGAGTAACCTAGCTAATATAAATAGGCGGACAGTAACATGGTAATAGTAAACATCTCCCAATTCTGCTTCATAAAAAACACAGATTTTACAGCTCAGAGAATTAAAAGATCACACGCGGTCCTAGGCAGGTTACTAGTGTGTGTCCCTTCCCACCTTCGTTCTTTGCATAGGGATGGTTATGGGGCCATCCAAATTCATGGTTCTGTCTAATCCTTGGGCCATTGGATACTCTATGGTTATTCCTACTGTGTTAAAACTTTACTCCTTACCAAACATGGCATTTTTTTTAAACTACAGTTTTTCCTAGCACAACTGAAACTAGTTTGTTCTTCCTTACCAAACTAGCAAGATTACAGCAATGCTCCTTACCAAGTCGCCTGAAAAACAAAACCCTGCAGGGGGTTAAAATGGTATAAATTGTCATTTATCACACACTGCAATGCTCTATTTGGGGCTGGCCACGCCTCCTTTGCTGAGGTTGTCAGGCTTGATGATTTCAGCCAATCCAATGCTTTCCCTTAGAAAAGCATTCGGAGGCTAGCGTGCATGCATGGCAAAATGCCACTTTGCGCCAATAATATGGTCTCTGAGGAAGCGCCTAGAAGCATTTAAACCCTGCAATGTAAATATTGTCATTCCTGCAGAATGGCAGCAATTTCACTTGCAGGGTTAAAACAATAAATTGTTTACATGCATAGAGGTCACGGGATGAGTGAAATATTTAACACCTTTGGTTATTGATAAATATAAAAATAATCCTGATAAATTTTCATGAGAAGTAAAGGAAGGTGGAAGATGTAGAAGAGGAGGTCATGTTTCATGGCCGACACATGTTCTTAATAGGTACTCAACATTGAGGCCAACTGTTGGCTTTAGAATTGTAAGAAAGCTTATTCTATATATATTCTATATTATGATGCAGTAGTGATATCCATCTTAGTAGTAGTGACCTTTTACGTTTCCCATTTGGTTGTAGAGGTAAATGAAGCATAGTTCAGCTTGAGGGCCAAGGTTGTTGAAAACTAGAATAATAGAGGAATCCACCAGTGGATTGTGTATTTAACATTCTTGAAATAAACCCCAGACTGTTGAAGAGTTTGAAGATTTGATGCTAGCCTACAGAGAGCTTGATACGAAACGCATTTCTGATCTTTAACCAGATTTCATTTTACATGTTAACAGAACGCTGGCCCAGCCCACCCATGGACTTTTTAAAATGGCACTCAGCCTGTATCACAATATTAACATGGTCTAGCCTGAATTTGTATTTCACCAAAGAAAGTTAACATGTAGTCAGGGCCAATAAAACATTCATCCATGACTCTATGCTCTTTGTCAGTAGAAACTTTTGTCCCAGTGTGTGTGTGACTCAGTGCTGGCGATCCAATACTCGTTCTTGGCTCTTTGTTTTGGTGATTTTCCTGCTGCTAAATATAAAGATAACGTCATCTTTATAGCCAATAACCAATGTTCTCCTGTCCAGATGTTCTCCAAACAGTTTGCGATGTTTGTAGAGAGCCAGCTGTGGATTGTTGGAACACACCTCTCCTGTTATACCCCACACAGCATGGATTTTGAAGCAGCAGCAAACCCCCCCACCCTTGCACCTCTCTGCACAAATACACACACACACGCACACGCCACTTTCCTTCCTTCCCATCTAAAAAGCCAAACTAAATTTAATGGAGCACAGATTCTCTTCTGAACACCATAGGTTGTTTTATAAATGTTTGTTTTATTGTTGAATGCTAAAACACAATCTTTGTTTTAAACCTATATTCTTCTTCTATATCATTCATGTACATCTTGATGACTTCCTGACTTCTGTCACCTACAGTGAAACATTGATGGTTATGGTGAAGACACAATTCTAGAAGTTAACCCACTGTATGTTCCTGCTGATTGCACAATCCAGAATACACGTCTAGTCCTATCGTAACCCCTTTTATTTCTTAATATAAAAGTACCTTACCTTATTCTTGATAAGAATTATTTAATGTACTTATGTGAAGGGCCAAAAACACTGTGGTGTTGCAATATATGAATAGACACGCACACCAACAGACATTTTATTAATAAGGGCCACTCTTACTGTTCACAGTGTGACTCTGTTATATAAATCTCATTAAGGACGTTTATAGGGTTTACCACCGCAAATGGGTTTTGTGTCATTTATCCTTATATATTTCCATTCCTTTTTTGAAGATAATTTTTATTTTATCCCAGTGTTTATTTATCTGCATGGGAGCCTATTGCAAAGTTTTAAAAGTGTCTGGAATTTTTTTGAATCCCGTAGGATGACTATGGAAATTATTTAACCATTTATATTTTGATTGTTTTCGGGTATATCCAAGGATACAGGATATCATTACTCAATTAAAGGGACACTATAGTCACCAAAACAACTACAGCTTATTGTATTTGTTCTGATGAGTATAATCATTACCTTCAGGCTTTTTGCAGTAAACATTTTTTTTTTTTTTTATAAATTCTTTATTTTTGTTAGTGCATGAAATAACATTTCGGTTTTCTGAACCACAATAGTTGCAGAGAACCCGTGAGTAACAGTACATAACATGTTATGTCGATAACAGTGCACATATTTTTTATAAAATAAAGATTAAAACTATGAATGAGCATGACCGAAATTGTCAGGCGTTTGGAATAGTGGGTAAAGACAATGCATAGGGTAAAGTAACTGTTGGTAGGAAAGATTATGCCATACCTTATGCCATATCAATGTTATTGTAATTGTAAGCCCGGGTCTATCTAAACGGGATACTTATTGACAAACAATTTCAGTTAATATGTACTCTTTTCCAAACCTTAATTTGTATATCAACAGGTATGCAGAAGAAAACGTAGGATGGCTTGCGCAGAAGCCCATGCTTTTGTGGTTGCTTAAGCGGTATGACAGAAAGGAAGGTTTGGTTAGTAGCATGTGTATCGATTTTTGGTATCATACAGTTGGCTTGCGCAGAAGCCTTTTCTGTGGGCTCATATAACCTTGCCCGCCGTGGGTATTTATTTTCTTTTTGGTTTGATTTCCATTATCGTATGTACCTGTGAAGGCGTTTGGATGCGGTGTCTAGGTTTCGTCGGGGGGGGGGGGAGGAAAATAGGTAGAATAACTCTGAGGTGGGGGTAGGGTTATAGAGTTTGTATATCGTAGTCGTATGTTCTATCGTTGGTGTTACGTCACCACCTCTTGTCTGCTTCAGGTGCTTTAGATATCCGTCTTTTATGTGGCTTTTAGTCGCTGATACGACAGTTTCTGTTGTAGCTCTGGGGAGAGGGGTACAGAACTTGGTCGAGGGTAGGGTAATTCTCTGTCTGGCGACGTAGCCGGGGAGGTTTGGGTCTAGTCTCCTACGGTTGCGTAGTGTATCTGTTGTAGTAGTTTAGTGTTGTATCTTAGTCGATGTTGTTGGGTGTGGGGAGTAGGGTGTGAGGTGGGGTTGTCGTGTGTGTATGTGTTTGTGGGTACTTTTGGGTGTTTTTTTTGGGGGGTGGTGGCGTGGGGTCTGTCTCGGTGGGTGGTTCGTGTGAGTTTTGATTTGGGTCGGGGAGGGTAAGTATTGAGTGGTGTGTGTCGTATGTAGGAGTGTGGTGGAGATATCTGTCTTATCGGTGTCTGTTTGGGTAGGGTCCCTCCTAATTGGGGTTCTTAATGTGGCCATGCCTGGGTTGGGGGGGGATGTGTGTGAGTCTGTCATTTTTTATCCGTTGTAGGTTAGGGTGGTGTTTGTGGTGGGTTGGCTGGTGGGTTGTTGGCTTGTGGTGTCAGTGTGGTAGTGTTGCAATGTTGGGGTAGGCATGGTTGAGGTGTGTGCTAGGGGAGGGGGGAGAGAGAAGGGGGAGAGAGAGAGAGAGAGAGGGGGGGGGGAGGAAGAGCAGGACCAGAGAAGGGGGAAGATCGCGCATCCTCCGCCCCCCTGCCCCCCCCCCCTCCCTCCCAGGGGAGGAGCGGGGGGGTTTGGGTGGCAGGGGTTATATGTGAAGGAGGTTATGGCAGTGTTGCCACTCTCATTATCCAAGGGTCCCATACCTTGTGGAAAGATTTAGTTGTGTCATGGATCAGGGCTGATAGTTTGTCCATTTCTACGGCTTCCTCTATGCGCCTTTGGACTTCGGGCATGGAGGGGGTGGTGTTGTTGCCCCAGTGTCTGGCTATGGTTCTTCGTGTGGCTAATGCCACCCGGGCTGTGAGCTTATTTTGGGCGCGTGTTAGGGTGTCGTGTGGTTTAGAGAGAAGCCATATCCAGGGGTCTAGTGGTAGATTGCTGTGGAGCATTCTGTTTATCATCTGGGCTATTTCTCTCCAAAGTGGGGTGATTTGGGGGCATTCCCACCAGAGGTGGAGGTAGGTGCCTTGCTCCCCACATCCCTTCCAACAACGGTCTGAGGTGGAGAAACGCATTTGTTTCAGCCTCAGGGGGGTGATGTACCATCGGAACATCGTCTTGTAAGCTTGTTCCTTGTGTGTGACACAGATTGTGAGTGAGGCCGTGGCGTCCCATACATCTTTCCAGTCTGATGGGTCTTCTGGTTGTCCTATATCTCTTTCCCATGCTGCTGTGTATGAAAGAGCTTCATGGGAGGTGGAGTTGTGGAGTATTCCATAGATAGTGGATATCTGCCCCTTTTGTATTGGGGAGCGCATGCACATTTTTTCAAAGGTCGTGGCCGGTGTGATGGCCGCTTGGTGGTTAGGCGGTTGGGACAAGAAGCTTCTGATTTGCAGATAGCGGAAGTGGTCGAACGTGGTAAATGGTGTGGTGTTCGGTAGCTCCGGGAAGGGGAGTAGTTGTGGTCCTCTGAAAAAGTGGCAGAATCTGATCAGTTCATTATCTTCGAACCGTGCAAAATCCTGTGGGGTCATTCCTGGTTCGAATTGGGTGTTGCGTAATATGGGCGTCAATGGGGATGGGAAGTTGATAATTTTATGTTTGCGGGTGGCTTGGTCCCAGAGTTGTATGGAGTGTGTTAGCGCGGGTGTTGTGGGGGGGGGTCTGTGGTCTGTCTTTTTTTGGTAGCCAGAAGAGTAGGGAGGGGAAGTCCCGACCGAGCAGGTCATGCTCCAAGTCTGCCCAGATTTTTAGTCCCGCTGGGGCGTGTAAGTTCTGTATTTGTGCGAGTTGGGCCGCCTGGTGGTAGTCCCATAAGTTGGGGAGGCCTAAACCCCCCATTTTATGTGGTACGTACAGTGTTGCTCTTTTGACCCGTGCCTTTTTCCCCGCCCAGATGAATTTGTCTATACGTGTCTGTAGAGATCTGAAGTCTGCTTTGGATATGGGTATAGGCAGGGCCTGAAATAGGAATAGGAATCGCGGGAGGAGGTTCATCTTTATAGATGCCAGGCGGCCCAGCCAGGAGATGGAGAGATGTTGCCAAGTCTCCAAGTCTTGTGTCGCTTTGGTTAGTAGTGGGCGGTAGTTAATTTGATACGTCATGTTTAGTTCTTCCGGTAGTCGCGTTCCTAGGTACTGTAGTTCGTATCGGAACGGGTGTTTTAATTTAAGTGCCTCTAGAGCGTCGTGAGGGACGTGGATTGGTAGAGCTTCTGTCTTGCTGAGGTTCAATTTGTATCCTGACACTGTTGCGTAGTCTTCCAGGAGGGTCAGTAGTGGGGGGAGGGATGTTGTGGGTTCTGTCAGCGTCAACAGGAGGTCGTCCGCGTAGGCCGCCACTTTATATTCTGCGTCCCGGTTTTTAATGCCGGTTATGGTTGCGTCTTGTCGGATTGCCTGTAGGAGGGGTTCCAGGGAGAGGGCGAAGAGGAGAGGGGAGAGGGGGCAGCCTTATCTTGTGCCGTTGTGGATCGTGATGGTGGGAGGTTGGGCGTTCGGGATAAGGAGATTTGCTGTGGGTTGGGAGTACAGTCCTTTGATCATTCCGATAAAGGTCGCGGGGAAGCCCATGTTGTTGAGGGTTGCGAATAGGTAGGGCCAGAGGATGCGGTCAAATGCCTTCTCGGCGTCTAGGGAGAGGAGGAGTGTGGAGTGTTTGCGTTTGTTTGCTAGCCAGATGAGGTCAAATGTTCTCCTGGTGTTGTCGCTTGCCTGGCGGTGTGGGATGAAGCCTACCTGGTCCGGGTGTATCAGTTTAGGTAGGAATGGGAGAAGACGGTTGGCAAGTAATTTCGTGAGGATTTTGATGTCGGTGTTGAGTAGTGATATGGGTCTGTAGTGGCCCGGGTCTTGGTGGTCCTTATCAGGTTTCGGTATCAGGCATATGTTTCCCCTTAACATGTCTGGGGGGGGGGGTTCCCCGTCCATGATAGAGGTGAATAGTGTTAGTAGGTGCGGGAGGAGTTCCGTTGGGTACGTTTTGTAATAGAGGCCGGAGTAGCCGTCGGGGCCTGGGCACTTATTCGGTTTTAGGGATTTTATAGCTTGTGCGATTTCCTCGGTGGTGATTGGTGTGTTGAGTGTTTGACGGCCCTCTTCTGTTAGTGAGGGCAGAGGGATGCGTTCCAGGAACGCTTCTATTTTCGTATGCGTTAGGGTGGGGTTCCGTCGTATTTCGGGGTTATGGTCGTAGAGTGAGGCATAGTATTTTTGAAAGGCGTTCGCGATTTGGTGTGGTAGCGTGTGTATCTGTCCGTCGGGTGTTTTTATCCGGGTTATATGTTTGGCTCTCTGCTGACGGCGCAGTCTGTGGGCCAGTAATGTGTCCGCCTTGTTAGACTTTTCATAAAACATTTGCCTCGTCCATTGGAGTGCTTTTTGGGAGTCTTGTGCCATAAATTTTTGTATGTTGTTTCTATGCGTTTGCAGTTGGGCTGCCAGGGCGGGTGTAGGATTTGTTTTGTGTAGAAGTTCCATCGTCCTGAGGGCCGTGAGGTGTAGTTCGAGTTCCGCTAGTTGTTTCTTTTTATGTGCTGTGGCTGCTGCTATTAACTTGCCTCTAATAACGGCCTTATGCGCCGCCCATAGAGTGCCCGCCGAAGTCACTGAGTTTTTGTTAAGTTCAAAGTAGGTGTTAATGTCCTGCCTGATGGCTTCTTTAATGGATGGGTTGTGGAGGTGGGTTGGGTTGAGTCTCCAGGACCATACTTTGGTAGTGTTTGGGATAGTGAGTTGAAGGAGGATCTCTGCGTGGTCTGACCACGTGATCGACCCTATCGATGCTTGAGTTATATGTGGGAGTAGGGTGGGGGAGGTGAGGAACATGTCTATGCGTGAGTACGAGGTGTGGGGGTGTGAGAAGAAAGTGAAGTCTGCCGTGTTGGGGTGTAATGTCCTCCATATATCTACTAGTTGTGTTCGCGTGGCGAATGCTTGTAGCAGTTTGTCTGTACGGGCGGTTGGTGGGGGCTTTGTGCCTAGGGTATGAGTCCGTTTCCGGTCTATATCCGGGGCCAGGGTCGCATTGTAGTCCCCACCTATGATCATATGGTGTGATGAGAAAATTCGGAGGTGGGTCTGGAAGGTGTCCCAGAAGTTGGGGTCTGGGAGGGTAGGGGCATAGATGGAGGTTATTGCGTACCTATGGGGACCTATGTGTCCTGATACTGTGACATATCGGCCTTGTGGGTCGGCTACTGTGCGTATAATCGTGAGTGGGCAGGAGGTGCGAACCAGTATGGCTACCCCGTTTTTCTTTTCGGCTGGGGAGTTCGCTAGGTGACAATCCCTATAATATCTATTGCGGAGGGGGAACGCTCTGGAGTTTTCATAGTGTGTCTCCTGGAGCAGGATAATGTCGGCTTTGGTTCGGTTCGCCCATCTAAGCAGGCGGTGTCTTTTGGTTGGGTTATTTAGGCCTTTACAGTTTATGGATATGCAGGTGAGGTGTTTAGGTTTGGGTTTGGGTCCTGGATTGCTGACGGGTCCCTGTGGGGGTCCGTTTGTTGGGCTCCGCGGCATCTGGAGGAGGGAGCGAGGAGGAAGAGGAGGCGGGAGGTGGAAGTGGGTGGAGAGACGAAAGCTGAGAGAGATGGGAGGAGGGAAAGAGGAATAGAAGAAGGGAGATGAGGGGGGGTGTTAGGTAGTGTATGTGGTGTGTGTGTAGGTGTTTGTAATGAGGAGTTGTCTGCACAGTAGGCCTGGTCTTATGACAGGGTTGCCAGGTCGTATTTGGGGGTGGCCGTGGACGTGGGGGTCTCTGTCCGTTCTGTGTGGACCTTTGGTCCTGTGTAGGGGGTGAGGTGGGCGAGGAGTGGTGCCTCCCTCTTCCCTACTTTGTTTTTGTTTTGTGGGTTACGAGTTGTTCGTCAAATGGTAGAAGGTTGGCGACGTGGGTTTTGCGGTCATCCCATGTGGGTAGTGTTGGGTGGTGTCTAACTTGTCCCGTCCTCCAGTGGTGGAGGTGGGGGTTTGTCAGAGGTTAGTGGTGTAGGGTGCGTCAGGAGTGCCTGCCTGGATTGGGGGTGTGCTCCGACCTGAGGTTAAGTGTAGCAATCAGGGTAGTAGTCTTACTTTCGTGTCAGTGGGACTGTGGGGTCCCATGGACCGTGTAGTGTAGTTGGCGGTCATCCTACCTGTCTTTGCGACCAACAGTGATTCGGGGGGGATGTGCGCGTTGTATATCAGTGTCTCCGTGGGTCATTGAGGTGTGGTCTGTGGGCCGGGGGTGGGCGTCTCTCTTGTCCGAGCTCGTCTCTTCTCAGTGTGCTGTGGATGGTTGTCGGTGTGTCATGGGGGGGGGTCGTAGTACCTAGGGGTCGAGCCTCCCCCTTTCTTATGACTCTTATACCATGTTATGTGAGGTGCTGCGGAAGATGAGACAGATAAATACATTAATTTTGACAAGTTAACATTACATATAGCATGAGGAGATTACTGGTTGGTGGAGGGGTTATGTTGTAGGGTAACCTCTGGGGAGGGGGGGGGGGAGGGTTTGGGTCCCTTAATAGTGCGGCACGACATATGAGGATATAGCGTATTCGTGACAGTGCTGATGATTTTGGTTCTCCCGCCCCTTGTGTTACCGGGTTTCCTCCTTAATTGTTGTTTTCTACAGGGCCCTGGGTCGTATGCCTGGGGTTGTGGGTGGGTGGACGGGGCCCGGTGTTGACCCCAGGTGTGGTTGGTATGTTTTACTGGGTGGTTGTCACCTGGGAGTCGGTTGTATTTGTAATAGCTGGGGTCCCTCAGAGTATCTAGCGTTGATTATGGGTATCAGGGGTGGGAGAAGGAGGCATCAACACTGTCACCTTACCTCATGCCGTTATAGATGATTCAGTGCACTGTAGTACAATACATTATTATGCAATACCATGTAGTACAATACAATATAATACAATACAATATAATACGATACCCCTCCGAGGTCAACGTCTGTGAGTAGGTTACTTGCACCGTTTGTTAGAGTCTCTAGTTCTTGGTGCTATTTGATCAAGGGTGAGTCAGGTCGGTGTTCGTGTTCGGGTCCGGGGATAGTGTCGGTTGGGGTCTCACTGTCTAGGTTGTTGCGTGAGGGGCATCAGAGTGGGAGCATAGCGGGGCTGTCCGGGTGGGTGCGTCCATTGGTCTCCTTGAGCGGTAGGGGTGATGTTCCGGGGAGCCCTGGGGGGGGGGAGGGGGGTTTATGTCCGTGGGGTGTCTCAGGGTGGTTTCCAGGTCTCTGGTATTAGCTTGAGGTCGGGGGTACCAAATTGGTCCGTCTAGGTTGGCAGTTGCTTGCGGGTGTGTCGGTCGGAGGCACATGCAGGAGGTGGCAGGGCTGTGTTTAATTCTGTTCTTCAGGCCTCATGGGTATCCTCTTCCGCGATGTTCGGCGGGGGGAGTCTGAGAACCTTTCACGTTGAGTACGCGGTCTGCTCCTCGTGTTCATGGAGTTTGTTTGCTGGGCCGGTAGGAGGGTAAGTCCCAATGAATTCGCAAATGGGGTCATTTCTGCAGCGCTTACCAGAATATGCGTCTGGCCGTCCTTCCTGACAATCAGTTTGAAGGGGTGACCCCACATGTAGCGGATTCCATAGTGATTCAGTGTGAGGGTGAGTTGCTTGAGGTCCCTTCTTTTCTTTATTGTGGATGGGGCTAGGTCTTGGAAGAAGGCCAATCGGGCCCCTTGATATTGAGGAGGGTTGTCCCTAGAGAGGCTGAGGATCTGTTCTTTTAGCGCAAAGAAGTGCATGCGGACGATAACGTCTCTAGGGGCTTCGGAATTGAGGGTCGGTGGCCGGAGTGCTCTGTGGGCCCGGTCCATTAGGAGGTCTTGTGGGGAAGCCTCCGGCAGGATAGTGCGGAACAGGTCCGTTAGGGTGGCGTGTAGAGCGTCCGGCGTAACCTTTTCAGTTAGGCCTCTGATCCGAATGTTATTGCGTCGCGACCTATTATTTAGGTCTTCAATGCTTTCCTCCATAGTTTCAATCTTTGCGTACAGGTAGGCAAGCTCTTGGGAGTGTTCACGGGATTTGGAGGCGAGTTCCGTGATATGTTCTTCGGAGTCGTCTGCTCTCTGAGTCAGGGAGGTGATGTCCTCACGGAGGCCTACAAGCCTCTTATCGAGCTCCGTTGCCATGTGGGACTTAATGTCTGCCGTGGCTTCTTGGAGCATTTGCCGCATTACTTGCAGAGTGAGAGGGGCGTCGCGCATAGGGCTGCTGGGGTCGGCCGTGTTTCTGTCTCTGTCTGCCATGTTGTGGTGGGAGGACGGCCCATCAGGCTCTGGTTGTGAGCGGAACATCGTGGCGACGGACGGAGTCTGTTCTTTGGAGTCTTTTCGTTGTTTTCCGCCACCCATTTCTCTGTTCCGTGTGAGGGGTGCCTAATATAATGTTGTCCGGGCTGTCTGTGGCGTTTTGGGCACTCGTAACTGCGGATGTTTGCAGATTCGATTAGCGTGGAAGAGGGAGCTACAGGATTATGCTGCCATCTTCCTCGGCGGTCAGGCCACGCCCCCCAGTAAACATTTTTTTTAAAGAGAAAAGGCAGTGTTTACATTACAGTCTAGGGATACCTCCACTGGCAAGTCCTCAGATGGCTGGTAGAGGTGCTTCCTGGGGCAGTGCTGCACATTGTGCAGCACAGCCATTCAGTGTCTTCACCCTCTGCATGGAGACACTGAACGTTCCTCATAGACATGCATTGATTCAGGAGGAGATGCTGATTGGCCAGGGCTGTGTTTGGCTTGTGCTGGCTCTGCCCCTGATCAGCCTCCTTGACAGTCTCAGCCAACCCTTTCGGGAGGCACTGTGATTGGCGCTTCTTATGATATCAGCAGGCAGCAGGCAGGTCAGAGGCAGATGCAACAGCTGCAGATTTGTGTCTGTTTATGCAGCCCTAGCCACACCTCCCCTGGCTGTGACTATACAATATGTTTTAATGTTTAAGCAGGTGTTACTTTAGAAGTTTTTACCTCCTGTTCTATAAATATAACTTTATTCACACACAGTAGGCATCTGTAACGTGTATCAAGGTATTAAAGGGACACTCTTGTCACCAGAACAACTTCAGCTTAAAGTAGTTGTTCTGGTGTTTACAGCGTGTCCTTGCAGACTTTTTATAAAACACTGTCATTTCAGAGCAAAAAAGTGTTTACATTACATTCCTAGGAACACCTCTAATGGCAGTCATTCGGTCATACGGTGCTTCCTAAGTCAGCATTGATTCAATGCAAATCTATGAGAAAATTCTGCTAGGCGCTGAGATCATCAGGCTTGGTGATCTCAGCCAAGGAGATGGAACGGGGCAAGCCGCAACAAGACTCGCGTGGTGCTGGATATAAGGTGAGTTCTTTAACTTTTTAATGGGAAACAAGGGGCAGCTGGGGACCTAAAATTTGCTTTTACACCAATAGTGTCAGGAATACGTTTGTATTCCTGACACTATAGTGTTCCTTTAAGAGTGCAGGAGATAAGACATTCTTAATTAAACCAATTGTACAATAAAGGAAGTGTAAACATTATAACTCACTTTACAGGAAGTGTGCATGCTACATGCAGGGGGGTATGGATAGGACTGCATAAACAAAGTGATTTAACTCCTGAATGGCAGATTATTGAGCAGTGAGCCTGCAGGGGCATCATCTATACAATATAACCCCTTTATTAAGCTAAAGTCACTTTGGTGACTATAGTGTTGCTTTAACCCTGCAATGTAAACATTGCAATTTAAAAAAAAAACTGCAGTATTTTACATTGCAGGGTTAAGAGGACCACTTTGTTAGGATGAAGTGACTACAGTGTCCCTTTAAGATGAAGTGATTTTGGTGCTCGATTTTAAATATTAAAAATATCTGCTTTTAATTAACTTAAAAAAAGGCTGTGGCATTTTTTTTTTATTGTCAACGCATTGAAACCATTCACAACCATACTGAAAGTGGGAAAAAAAAGAAAGATGGGTTTCTGACATAGAGGCTTCACTGATGACCTAAGATGGCTACTGCTTCTTACTCAGATGATGCATACTGTCTGCAACACATTTTATTGTACTGTGAGCGGTGCAAGTTGGCTGCACTTGCAGTTGCTCATAGTTGCAATATTTGTTGAATTCACCCCTACAATGGCGGTCTAGAGAAGTACGGTCAGAATACACACACATACCCAAAATTTGAGATGGAGGAGTATCAACAAAAATGAGATCCGTGAGTTGCACGTCTACTGGCACTGCTAACGTTGATAATTTATTTAGTAAATGATTTCTTTCTTTGAGTTCTAGTATATTTTGCGGTACAACAGAAAGGCTGTACAATAACTGCAGTATTATTTAAAGGATTATGTTGTTAATTAGCACAGTTTAACACACATAGGGCAAAGTCCTTAAATCCCTTTATACACCCTCCCTCCCAGTCAGAGAAGCCTGTTTAGGGAGACCTCTTGTGGACCCCCACCCCTTTTTCTTGGTAATTGGAGAGGATAGCTGATGTTGCAGCAGATAGAGAGTGGGGGTAGTGGGGAGTCTCGAAAACTCCACTCCCAGACAAAAGGACCGTTCAGATCATTGAGCCCCACCCCAAACATTTTCATTTCTCCCACAAAAAAAAAAAATAGTAACGGCTTAACTTTTTCTGTGCCGAGAAAACCACAACATACATTGCACGGTTTCGCACAGCGCTGCATAGCTAGCCTGTCAGGAAATAGAATGATCACTTATAAATCAGTGCTTTCTCTAAAGCTCTGGCTATCAATAGCAAAGTTATTCCTATTTTAAAGCTTAGTGCTTGAACGTAGGTTTACCGTTTCTGAGCAACATTAACTAAAAAGGCAAAAAAAAGTGTGAAGTCTACATTTTATAAACTTCTAAGAATGGCGGTAAGCATTTAAGCCATAAACAAAAGGTAGCAGTGAGATTACTTAAGTTTTTCTGGTTTTTTTTTTTTTTTTTTAATAAAAATACATTATAGTGATGTAATATTATGATACCTTTTAAATCACTCCTGCACAGACCTGTCACCTCTGATGAGGTCCAATGGATCTCTGGGGACAGAAGCAGCAATGCCTGTGATTTAAATGTGCTGTGTATGTTTGGTCCCTCTATCGCGCTTTCGAACTTTTCGTCTGAATTTATGTTTCTTCTTGTGAAATCTTTAGTGGAACCTACGGTAGCTAGAAGAGTGCGCATGCTTAATTTGAGCACCATGCAGAGTACAATTTCTTTATAGTTTAGTTCTTCAGGCCTCACTCAACTCAGTGAAAGACTGCATTTTCCATCCTGCAGTGAAACAACACCTACCACTCTCAGGCCTCACTCAACTCAGTGAAAGACTGCATTTTTTTTCCCCCACTTCCCACCCCTGCTCCTCCTCCAGCTGTTTGAGATTCTCACCCAATTACCGTACCTTTTCATTCCCCTAACATCTTACCAATAGCTGCTTCTCTGTTAACTCTTTCAGCCATCACCTCCAAACTTCCCCTGCTACCTCTTGTCTCAAATCCCCATGGTATCCTTTAGATTGTAAGCTCACGGGCCATCTAGCCAAGCACTTTGTATAAAAGAGCTCCAATGGCTAGATATCAGCTTACGGGCAGGGCTCTCTCTACCTCTTGTATTTGTCTGTGTATATTGTACGCTTCTCAACTAATTGTACAGCGCTGCGGAATCTGTTGGCACTTTATAAATAGCAGTAATAAATAAATAAAGTCCGCCAATTGTTGTTTTAAAGTTTATATGATGTATTACGCCTGCTTTCTACAAGGTCTTCTTCTGTGCATTGCGCTCTGTGCAATTGTGGTTTAAATCTATGGGAGAGTTTAACGGTGCCGCCATCATTTTAGCCATTAATCACCCGCCAACTACTTATATTTTCACCTTAAAAATAAAAGGTGTAAAACAATTAAGGAAAAATAATTAGAAAAATAAACATATGTAGATTTATCCGCTAAAGTATGTTTTTTTTTATTATTTGCACAAAGTTAATTTAAAAGTTAAGGCCAAAATAGGCAAATTCAAACAATTCTCCCGATCAGCTATTTATTTTTTCAATTGACTTTGAATTTCTGACAGTGGTACACGTTAGTGAATTTATTGTCAGTGTGCTAATCCAACGGAAAATTAGAAAAGCGTAAGAGATGTTATTCTGCTAGTTGGCAAGAGTTCTTCCTATCATATCTGTATACAGCAAGATCTCAAAGCTGACTCTTATTTACGATGGCTCTTTATCTCCACCTCTTTGTTCCTCTACGTCCAGTTGTCTGGTTACAATTACATGTCTGTTAGTCCACCCATTGTACAGCGCTACGGAATCTGATGGCGCTATATAAATAATAAAATAATAATAATCGAACAGGCATCCATTTTTGAAAAGCCTTATTTTATTAAATGTTTTCACGTCTATCGTGATCTTGATAAATAATCAGCGAATTTAACGTTTACTCTTATTATTTGCCTTTTTTTATTCCTTCTGCTGATGCGAGCACGCACAAGATAAATATATTTATTTTAGCTTCGTATCCGATTCTCCTTTACATCGAGGATGTGCATATATGCTGTGTGAATGTGATACAATATCTCCCTTTCTCTTTTATTTCCACGTTTTTCTTTTGTGGTTTCCCATTTACTCTTGCTCCCGCTCCCACTCCCTTTTCTGTGCTTTCTTTCTTCCTCTCTCTCTCCTCCCTGCTTTCTGATCGCGGTCCAGCACAGTCACAGTTTCCATGGAGACGGAATGGAGGTGGCTTCGAGAAGTTGGTAGGGAGATGGAGAGAGAGGAGTGTTTGCACAAACTCTGGCTGAACTCACTTCCTGTACAGGGAGAGGGACCGATACAGTGACTTGGGAAATGACTTCACAAGTGTCAGAGGTCTATCCTGAGCTTCGTCACTAAGTGTCCAGATTCCCCCGGGCCCCTGCTAACCCCACGCACCCTTGTCCTACATTTGACAGCTTCTGGGCCTCACATTGTCAGCACTGCTCAGATACCTCCCACTACTTCCCACAACATCCCTAACCCTGTACTCTCCTGGGCATATATATCCTAAAAGAGAGCTCTCTGCCCACTTTTCTTTTTAGTAGAGGAGTTTATTCATAGAATCTGAACACATTACTGTTCCTCTGATGCTGTTAAATACCTTGCAGCACATTCCATTAATCAGTGACTTTATTAGAAAACGGGAGACATCTCAGTATGTTCTTCTTGGTAAGGCCCTTTTTAAATAGTAATTGATTTACTCCTTATTTATATATAGGTTTTCAGAAAGAGCACATACATATTCCTACACCTTTTGCTTTTTGGAATTTGAAAGGGTGGCTGAGCATTGTGGTAAATCATTTCTATAGCATGTGTTAGCCATAGCAGGTCTTGCTTTGACCTCTTAAAGGGACACTATAGTCACCCAGGCCACTTCATATCAATGAAGTGGTCTGGGTGCAGTGTCCTTGTCTTTTTATCTCTTTAATGTAAAACATTGCAGTTTTTTAGAAAGTGACATGCACTAGAAACGCATCCGCAGCACTGACTGAGTAAAAGTTTAAATGCGAGCTCGCTGCAAATGCGCATTAGCTCCTCAGTGCTCCTCAGTGAGGAGTATTGGATAGGGAGAGGAGGCCATGAGCAGCTGCTAAGAAATTCTAGAACGGTTTAACCACAAAGTGAGCCTGTAGCGCCGATCAAGCCAGTTTTATGAGTGGGGAGTCACTGATTGGCTAAGAGCATCATCGCCGCTCCTGCCCGTCGGCATTCAGCTCTTCCTGAAAATTGAGATTTCAGAAGGCCGATGCCGTCAGGGGAAGTTGAGATCGTCGTTGGAGGCTCATTTTTGGGTTAAACACCTTAAGCTAAAAGTGCGTCCAGGGGCCTCCTGACACCATAATAAATTAATCCAGATTAAATTGACATGGTGCCCAGAGTGTCCTTTTAAAATCCTAAATATTGCACTGGGTTTTGCCTAATTGTACTGTTACCCCAACTAATTTCATATATAGCTCAAACACAAGAACTTTAGAAAAAAAAGATAAATTCTCTTGTCAAGTTAGAGTCATAGGGGGTGTCTCTATTTTTGTCACAATTAATGTAATTATTGATACTAGTATTAATTTCAAGCAAGCCTATTTTATTTACAAAGCATCATATCGAAATACATTTATTATAGTTTATGGACCCATGTCCGTGTGTCTTGTACTAAAGTTCAACAAAAGAGCACACAGGGATCGAAAATGGGACATAGGGATTGGAGACATGCAAATGGGAGACATGCAGAATGGTGACTTTAAATGCTCGGTCATAGCTTTGTTGACATTTGCTACTAGTTTCTGAGGTTCCTGTGGGAGGTTTCAATATACTGAGTAAATCAGGGCAATTACTGACCCTGGGCACAACTGCAGTGTCAAGGATACATCCTGCCATCTCGTAGTAGAGTATTACGAAAGTTTAACAATAATTCATGCTGGACCTTATTAAGTCTTATTAGGAAGAAACAGGAAATGTATGTTTGCATACATTTTGTTTGCTTTTGGAAAAAAAGAAAAAAAAATACAAAAAACACATCCTGTATTTTTGGAAAACTTCATCGAGCAGGGCTGTTGGGGCCCATCGGGTGTCCCTCACACTTAGGGGCCTACTTTGCATGTCAGTTAACTGTTACTTCTGTCAAAGACATTTAAGGGTAACTCATAATCCTGCGATCAACTAAAAACTGGATAAACTCACTTGTCATCATTAATTACACAGTATTGAAATCAAACAAAATGGATGATCTGACTTTCCTGTTTGACCCTTTTTATGGTGCACTGGTTATGTGATGTGAAATTTATGTGGCATGTGATTCTATAAAGGAACACTGTATGGCACAAATGTGTATTCCTGACCCTTTAGTGTTAAAATCACTATTTGGTGGCCTCCCCCCGCCCCCCCTTTAAGTTAAGAAAACTTTCCTTATTGCCAGTGCTGGCCCCAACCCCCTTTCGTGGCTGACATCATCAAAATTGATAATCTCAGCCAATCTAATGTTTTCCTATAGGAAAAGCGTTTGGTTGGCTAAAATTGTTGAGGTGGCGGGGCCAAACGCCAGCTTGGCCAATCAGCATTTCCTCATACAAATGCATTGAATCAAAGCATCACAATGGGGAAAGTTCAGCGTTTCCATGCAGAATATGGAGATAATCCAAGAAGCACCTCTAGTGGCCGTCTGAGGAGTAGCCACTGGCGATGTCCCTATGGAACAATGTAAACACTGCCTTTTCTCTGATTGTAGACACCTGAACAACTACATTAAAGGATCACTATAGTGTCAGGAAAACAAAGCGGTTTTCCTGACACTATAGTGCCCTGAGGGTGCCCCCACCCTCAGGGTCCCCCTCCCGTGGCGCTGAAGGGGTTAAAACCCCTTCAGCCACTTACCTTAATCCAGTGCCTCTCTCCGACGTCAGCACCCCCGTCCGACATCACTGGAGCCAAATGCGCATGCGCGGCAAGTGCCGCGCGCGCATTCAAAGTGTCCATAGGAAAGCATTTCTCAATGCTTTCCTATGGACGCTCTGCGCGATGAAGGCGAAATTCGCCTCTGAAACTGCCATGTCTACATGTGAAGGGTTAAAACCTGAGGGACCTGGCACCCAGACCACTTCATTAAGCTGAAGTGGTCTGGGTGACTATACTATCCCTTTAAGCTGTATTTGTTCTGGTGACTATAGTGTCCATTTCAGCATGTTCAAATTGGACATATTGTGTACAAGTGTATTTGTTGTGTTATCAATGGTGCTGTGTTGTTTGGTTCTTGCATTGCTTGTGAAGATTGTGATAATTTAAACAGGATTGTGTAATGTAAAGTATAGTGCCCTTTTTCACTGAGGACCTATTAAATTGTGATTGCTTTAACATAATGAACAGATTATTGGCAGTCATTAAACTGTCACTAATTATAGATTATAATTTAGCCCTAAGTTTCATTTTCTATGAATTTCCTACTGTCACACACCTCCCATGTGTCCCAATTTAAGAGGGACGGTCCCTATTTTGGGCCCCAATCCGTCTCTCTCTTTCTATCCTAATGTCCATCTTTTGTAGCAGGTCAGTATCCTGGTATGTTTGAGTCTATAACAGAGCTCCACTGCAATAATACTCCCAGTAATGTGCAATAAATGTGCTTAGAAATCAGTCTGTGTAAATAAGATACATAATTCTTCTTCTAAATTACATTTTTATTGCATATATTGTTATTAGTAAGTCACCTAAAATCTCACAGAACAGTCCTGCCTCTGGCTACATACCTCCCAATAGTTAAAACAGATAAAGAATGTCATTGGATATATATCCTTTGATGTTGCTGGGGGATCATGGCATTAAACAGAATTCTTGTGATTTAAATGATTTCCTGCTAACCTATAGATGTGATGTTGTTTAAACACAAATAACTTTGGATCTCTCTTATACTGCAAAATACACAGTAGACCTTCTAGCCTTCTAAAGAGGATCTTAACATTGGGAAAGAGACAGATAGATAATATAATGACATAGAATAGTGCTGACTCTCCATACCTTGTTGGACTGTAATTCATGTCACCATGCATTAAAGGAACACTTTATTTTCAGGAAGGAATACAAATTTGTATTTCTGACACTATAGTTGTAAAAGTACTGTTTAGTTGTCTGACCCCCTTTCTCCTCCTTTTGCGCATGGACATGAAATAATTGCACATGCGCGGCAAAATGCTGCGCTGTGCCTGTCAGCATCGCCTCATAGAAAAGCATTGAATAAATGCATCTCTATGGGGAGCCTTCAGCCCCTAATGCAGAGCATAGAGATGCTGAAGGTCAGTGCCAGGAAGTACCTCGAATGGCCGTCTAAGGGACTCCCACTAGAGGTGTTTCTAGGCTGGAATGTAAACACTGCATTTTCTCTGAAAATGCAGGGTTAAAATAAAAATCCTGCAGGGACAGGCTGTACCACCAGAACAACTGCATTAAGCTGTAGTTGTTCTGGTGAGTATACTGTCCCTTTAAGACCAGATTTTGGATTGTAACTTCCAATGTGATACTAACAAGGGACATTTTCCATAACTTGCTGCATTTTGTAGAGAAGCTGTGAGGTAATGTATCTCCAGTGCAGATCTCACACATGTGGCATTAATTTCCATCTTTCTCTTAACTAAAGAGCAAAAAAAAAAAAAAAAAGTAAACAACAGGAAAATTGTGTAACTCTTACTTTTCCAGCCAGTGTCTTTTCTGAGAAAATGTGAAGAGAAGACTAAGTTATGGCTGATCTGTTAGGAATGAGTTTGAGAAAGAATGAAAGAAAGAACAGTCATTTGGAGAGATTTTAAAGTGCCGCTACATGTTCTGTTCTACAGCTGCAATGCTTTAAAGGGACACTGTAGGCACCCAGACCACTTGAGCTCATTGAAGTGGTCTAGGTGCCAACTCCCATCACCCTTAACCCTGCAAGTGTAATTATTGCAGTTTTTATAAACTGCAATATTTACCTTGCAGGGTTAAGTCCTCTAGTGTCTGTCTACCAGAGAGCCACTAGAGGGACTTCCTATGCATGAGGATCTCCAGCGTTGCCGAAATCCCCATAGGAAAGCATTGAATAATGCTTTCCTATGGGGAGGTCTAATGCACGCGCGTGGCCATTGCCGCGCATGCGCATTAGGTCTCCCTCGCCGGCTGACGTCGGCAGGGAAGGAGCAGAGGGACATCGGCGCTGGATTCAGGTAAGTGACTGAAGGGGTTTTAACCCCTTCAGCGACGTGGGATGGGGGGTGGGTGGGAGGGGGGTCACTCCAGGATCCTCTAGTGCCAGGAAAACAAATGTGGAGAATCCCTTTAAACCTGACAGGGTTTTTCACTAAGGTGAGAATTCAAAGTAAATTCAAGGTGAATTTCAAATTTAAGGTCAAAATAGTAAATTTGGAAAAATTCTCTTAGTCAGTTGTACATTCACTGAATCTATTCTGGCTTTAAATTTGAAGTTCAACTTGAAATAACTTTAACCCCTTAAAGGACCACTCTAGTGCCAGGAAAACATACTCGTTTTCCTGGCACTAGAGTACCCTGAGGGTGCCCCCACCCTCAGGGACCCCCTCCCGCCGGGCTCTGGAGAGAGGAAGGGGTTAAACTTACCTCTTTTTCCAGCGCCGGGCGGGGAGCTTTCCTCCTCCTCTCCATCTTGATCGCGACGTCATCGGCTGAATGCGCATGCGCGGCAGGAGCCGCGCTCGCATTCAGCCGGTCGCATAGGAAAGCATTTACAATGCGTTCCTATGGACGCTTGCGTGCTCTCACTGTGATTTTCACAGTGAGAATCACGCAAGCGCCTCTAGCGGCTGTCAGTGAGACAGCCACTAGAGGATTTGGAGGCTGGATTAACCCTCATTATAAACATAGCAGTTTCTCTGAAACTGCTATGTTTATAAAAAAAAGGGTTAATCCTAGAGGTACCTGGCACCCAGACCACTTCATTAAGCTGAAGTCGTCTGGGTGCCTAGAGTGGTCCTTTAAGGACCAAACTTCTGGAATAAAAGGGAATCATGACATGTCACACGTCATGTGTCCTTAAGGGGTTAAAGGGACACTTTGGTCACCATAACAACATTATCTAAATTAAGTTGTTAAGGTGCCAGTAGACCCCCAGGCACACTCTTACCTTAAAGGGCTAAACCATTCTTAAACAGTTCAGGTCTTCAGGTTCCCCAGGCGCCATCCGGTTTTTGAATCTCAGTTTCAGAAAGCAGAGAGTGCCGCCAGGCAGGGGCTGCCGCTGATCGGTTTAAAGCGGTCCGATGAAATTGTTATGGTGACTGGAGTGTCCCTTTAAATTCCCTTTTCAGTGATTAACCCTGTAAGTTATTTTTAAGGCATTAAGGCATAATTTTACCACATACAGCATTCTTTGGAATTTGCACATTGATTAAAACATTGAAAGTTGCCAATAACTTGTGTTAACCTTTTTTTTTCATGAGATTCTTCAGTTTCTATTTTTTAATTTATATCAAATATTTAGCTAATTACATCATAATCCAGTTCAGAGAAGACACAGCCAGGGAATACATTACAAATGAGTAGGAGAAATGGAAAGATGCATGATAAAGGAATAAAGATTTCTATATTAAATGTTATGTTTCACACCCCTTCAGCAGCTTACCTTAATCCAGCGCCGGGCTCCCACGGCGCTGCTGACCTCTCCTCCCCCGCCGACGTCAGCTCCCTCTGCCGACGTCAGCGGAGCCGAATGTGCGTGCGCGGCAAGTGCCGCACGCGCATTCAAAGTGTCCATAGGAAAGCATTTCTCAATGCTTTCCTATGGACGCTCTGCACGATGGAGACATAATATGCCTCCAGCGTCGCAGATGCGCCTCTAGTGGCTGTCCAGAAGACAGCCACTGGAGGCTGGCTTAACCCTGCAATATATCTCTGAAACTGCTATGTTTGCATCTGCAGGGTTAAAACCTGAGGGACCTGGCACCCAGACCACTTCATTGAGCTGAGGTGGTCTGGGTGACTATAGTGTCCCTTTAAGGCCGAAATAGCTGATCTGGAAAGAAACACCTCCCAGTCGGCTAATTTTCTACTTCGGCTATTCTGGTCTTAAATTTCAAATTCACTTAAAATTCTCACTTTAGTGAAAAATCTGCTTCATGTTGCAAAAAACGTTGAATACCGCACTGTATTCTCTATATTTGGGGGGATTCATTTTGGTATAAATTATCCACTTCTAGTTGAATAAGGAACTGATGATATGTTCTGTAGTAAGGTGTACTTTACACAATTATTTAAAATTTCCTGTCTTTGGAAAGAAAAACAAATGTGCCTATATTTAAGATAAATATGATCTCAATGCTTTTTAGATGTACAATAAAGTTAGGAGCAAACAGGAAAAATGCGCACAAACTAGTTTTGCTCATAGACATAGAATACATAGACGCCGCACGTCTATGGCATTCTGTGCTGAGCAGCGAGAAATGCGGCAGCCATCTTGGACCGGTCGCCGCTCTACTGAAGCTATTGAAGAATACTTGGAAAGCCCATCTCACAAAAGGTAAGTGAAGGACTTGGGGGCACTTATAGCCCTTAATGCCCCTACCCCTTAATACCCCTACACCATGTCATTAATGCCCCGACCCCTAATCCTTAATACCCCTACACACAGTGTTAATACCCCTATCCCTAGTCCCTAATACCCCTATCCCAGCACACATAGTCCTTAATACCCCTGCCCCACCACAGGGGTATTAACACTGTAGGGCTAGGGGTATTAACACCATAAGGGCAGGGGTATTAAGGACTAGGGATAGGGGTATTAACACTGTGTGTGTAGGGGTATTAAGGATTAGGGGTAGGGGCATTAATGACATGGGGTAGGGGTATTAAGGGGTAGGGGCATTAAGGGCCATAAGTGCCCCAATTCCTTCACTTACCTTTTGTGAGATGGGCTTTCCAAGTGTTCTTCAATAGCTTCAGTAGAGCGGCGACCGGTCCAAGATGGCTGCCGCATTCCTCGCCGCTCAGCACAAAATGCGGCGTCTAGGTATTCTATGTCTATGGTTTTGCTTTTAACATAGTTACATGATCTAGTGATGGTGGATTATACATGTACGGGTGTGTGTAATGAATATGAGAATTGTTTCTATTTAATACAGTTATCTGTGCTATAAAGATACATTGTAAATATATAGAAGGTCTAAATGCTTTAACACAGCTATTATTGGCATGGTCCAGCTGGAGGGTAGTTGTTACAGATATATTAGAAATGTCTAATGCAATAGCCCGCAACTCTTACCGCGTAATCATAGCCATTGCCCCGATATTTAACCCACGTGTTTCCCTGAGACTAAAGCCCTTGACCCCAACGGCTAAAGGCAATTGCTGTTCAAAACCCTTCCCCAATTACTCTGACCCTTTCTACTGCTATTTAAAAGTATATATGTACAATATTATGTTTGGAATGCTTGCAGATTGTATTTGATCTGCTCTTACAATCATCACTCTGTTCATCTCACATACCCTAATCATGTGGATGAAGGCTGGGTGACAATCAGGTGACATTCTCAGTTCTGAGAGGTGAAAAAAATAATATTAAATTAAATCTCGCTTCAGCACATAATCATGCTGATGATTAACAGTCAGTTTGTGTTTTCTTTGTTTATTAATTTGATTAATAAGTGTGTGTATATATATATATATATATATGCAGCTCTGCCACTTTAAAAAAAAATATAGAATGAAAACGCAATGCTCATGTTGACTGTGTTGGAATTTCATTAAAATTCCAATTCAGTCAAAAGATACCAAAAGACCGAGTAGGAACTTTATGGTAAAGCCCAAACATTGGCAAAACTTGACCAAAAGGCAGAGCTTTCACCATCACGTTCTCCCTACCTCAGGCTAATTCTTGCAGATCACAAGATTTAGCCTATGGAGGCTCCCACAGTCTCGTGGGATCCACCATAGACTTCAGTGTTGTATTTTTGTTCATGCGTGAGGGTACAACACTGATGTGGCTCCTAGCAGAGTGCCCGTGGGAGACAGGTTCAGGTAAATGTATCCACCTTCCACTGCAACCTCCGGCCTCCGAGCTTTACAGACCTGCTTTAATCCAATGTTCATAATTTCATCTGACAGGGACCAACGTGCAATGCTGTTATAAATTATAATATTGTATTGGGAACTTGCTAAAACATAAGCCTGCATTAATTGCATTTGCCCAAATAATGCTAATAATAAAAGTTAGTGTTTTGTATGCCATATTTTAATCAAATTTAATTTGAAAATGTACTCAATGTTAAAATAAATACACGCGGAGATAGATGCTAATAAAACTGAAATTAGTTTATGACACATTGTCAGTATGTGGTAAAGTGGCACTGTCACCGTCTGAGGACTTTGCATAATTGGCAAACACTCGTTGCTGCTAGGGGTTCAATGACTGGGGAGCCAGCAGGCAATGGCGAGTTCTGCTTACCTGAACCAGATCCTCATTGATGCGGCCATCCTCTTCCAGGCAGTCCTCCTCTGCTCCTGGTATCTTTAGCAGTGACATTAGCTGTAGCAGGGACCACGAGACTCCACCAAAAGAGCATATTTTTCTCGCAGGCATCCCTGGTGACGGTTGGTGGATTGACAAATCTTGACGGCGGTAGCAACTGGAAACATTTTCAAGTCAATTCTGCTTTCAGTTTGTCTACTCTAGCTTCAAAGGAGCATATAGTCACCTAAACAACTTTAGCTTAATGAAGCCGTTTTAGTGAATAGATCATGCCTCTCAGGTTTCACTGCTCAATTCACTGCCATTTAGGAGTTAAATAACTCTGTTTATGTTTATGCAGCCCTTGTCACACCTCCCCTGGCTCTGATTGACACAGCCTGCATGAAAAAAACTGGTTTCACTTTCAATCAGATGTAATTTACCTTAAACAAGTGTTTCTCTTGCTCTGTAAATTGAACTTTAATCACATACAGGAGGCTCTTGCATGGTCTAACAAGCTATTAACATAGCAGGGGATAAGAAAATCTAAATTAAACAGAACTTGCAATAAAGGAAGGATAAACTTTAGATGACTCTTCACAGGAAGTGTTTAGGAAGGCTGTGCAAGTCACATGCAGGGAGGTGTGACTAGGGTTCATAAACAAAGTGATTTAACTCCTAAATGTTAGAGAATTGAGCAGTGAGACTGCAGCGCCATGATGTATACACTAAAACGGCTTCAATAAGCTAAAGTTGTTTTGGTATCCCTTTAAATTTGAAATTCACTTTCAAATTCTGACTTTGGTTAATAACCCTTTATGTGTTTTGCTGTTGCTCCATAATTAGCACAGTTCTCAGTACATACGACCCATTATTAGATAATAATTCTAGTAAGAAGATATTATAAAATGGTAGTGTGGAGGGAAGGGTAATTGAGGGCAAATGATTGAGTAACTAGGAAGGATAGCGATAATAGGGGTAACGGTATCATAATGGAGAAGGTAAATGACGATGGAAATGACAGGATTGAGACCACATGAAATCCAGTGATGGAGGCCGAATAGAGGAAACAGCCTTTCAAAGACAGGGGATGTAAGGTTTAACAGCACTGATAGGAAACAAAAGATCACAATAACTAGGAAGTAGGAATAACTGGGCAGGGTGGAGATGGGCAGGGTGGAGGGCAAACAGCACTTATTGATGTTATTGTAGTGTGTCATACCTCCCAAGTGTCCCTATTTAGGCGGGACAGTACCTATTTTTGACCCAAATCCCTCCGTCCCTCTTTTCTATCCTAATGCCCCTGTAATCAGCATTACTTTGTGTCGGGGTGAATAACATAGCTCCACAGCAATAATACTCACAGTAATGTGTCTTTAAACTACAATAAATGTGTTTAGAAATCGGACTGTGTAAATAAGATACATTGTTGGTGATGTGGACTACATTTCCCATAATACTCTTTCTGCAATAATGCTGGCAAAGCATCATGGGAGATGTAGTCCACAACTTGAGTGCAGGAAAGTTGCCTATCCCTGGTATAAAGAACGATAGTCACTAAGGGACCAGGAGGACTGAAAGAATGGAAGGATTAGTGTGATAGCACAGCTTGACCTGTGAGTTTGCAATAGGTGTTATGTTTAATTACTTGCACCCAACCTTGAATTTGTTTAAACGCATAAGAGGTGCCCTGATTGGGGCAAACCGCAACGTTTATAGCTAATAGCTAGAAGCATGGTCTGAACACGACTGCGTTTTAATGTAGCCTGCACGTATCCTCAGGACAGGGAGTGTAACGAAGACTTTGTCTTCTACAAGCTGATTCTAGCAGGGATCTCAAAGCAAAATGCATCCCATGTGACCAGATTATATGGGCCAGCGTAGACTAGCCTGCACTTCACTTGAATGAAAGTTTCACTAAGCCACCAAATTATCCAGATCACAGGTCTTAATGCCTTGGACCCCGAAGCTAATAGCAGCACAATCCCGCCACAATGCAATTTCCAACATTGAAAGGGTTAAATCGTCATCAATGCTCATGCGAAACAGTAATGGAACAAACAGCTAAGCAAGTCCGTACTGGAATTGTGCCTTTCAGTGTTATTTGTTTAGTTTAGGGTATCTAAGGAGAACCAATTAACTTTTTATTTATTTATTTTTTTATTTTGTCATTTCCTTATTTGTTTTTCTGGATTTCTGTAACTTTCCACACAGGAGGGGTAACAGCAGGGGGTAAGATGGGTTAATCTTCGTGTATCCTTTCAGTATGCGATAAGATATATCAGTGGAATATCTTCATTTAATGTTTTTTTTGTTTGTTTTTTGTTTTGTTTTTTTGCAATCTTTATTTTGAAAATGTTGTCAAAATAATAAAATGTACCAAATCTATATTGTGAATTCAAAAAAATAGTATGGTTATAGCGAACGTTTAGCTGTCCAGAACCAGAAATGCATATTAAACATTGACCAGCCCAGCAGATAAGAGGGTGTATTGGCTCTGAGAAAGTTTGGAGGGTTACTCCAAGCACTATGACCATTTCATTTACTTGAAGTGGTTATGGTGCCTTGAGTGTGTATTTGCACCATAACGCTTTGTAATGCTGCACATATGGAGATTAACCTCATAGCTGTCGGAGGTGGAACAACACAAATGTTGAACAATTCAGCAATGTTCCAAGCTGGCCTCTGTCAATTCTGTGCAGAATTGGTCTCTGACACCCCTCTGTGCTACCACTGTCTTCCCTGACCTACCTCCCTCGCCAGCGAGGGGGAATAACGTCAGCCAAGGAGGATCAGGCTGAGGGAAGAACTCGGCCTATAGCAGAGGTAAGTTCTAAAGTTTATTTTTAATGTTTTTAGACTGGGAGGGGAGGGGGGCAGACTATTCAAGAAAGGGAAGGGTTACTCTAAAAAAAAAAAAAACAGTATTTTATTAAAACACTGATGATTTTTGGTTAGAGTAGCAATTTAATTTCCCTCTGGAGTAAAATGTATAAAGTGAAAATTTCTTAGAAAAAAGAAAGTGGATAACAGTATGGGATACTGTCTAAAGGAACACTCCAAGCACCATAACCACTGAAGCGCTACAACTTAAGTAGGGCTGTGGAGTCACAGTCATGGAGTAGGAAGTAATTTTGGGTTACTGTAGTCAGAGTTAAAGGAACACTATAGGATCAGGAACACAAACATGTATTCCTGACCTTATAGTGTTAAAACCACCATTTAGGTGGTTGCACACCCTTAGCCCCCTTCCATCTAATATATGAATGATTGTTTTGTGGTAAGGTTTGAGTTTTCTTTTGTCACTCCCAGTGTTGCCAATAATGGGGAAATTGAATGGTTTTGCTTAGAAGGCCTCAATTCCCGCACAGACCCAGAAACAATGGTGTAGATATACTCTGATTTGGAAGTATACGAAAAAGGGAACGTCGAGGTCAGGATATTTCTGTTTGATTTTCTGAAGTGCAAGGATCAATTGTTTTCATCTTAGAATGTACATATGTTAGTTTTGGCCTGTGGTTTCTGAGGAACGGTATAGGTATTGTGTCTCCCCGTCTTGGAAGCTATGTCTTAGGTTATGTAAAAAGGGTATGCATTTTGTGTATTGACATTGTAGCCGCAAGACTTGTCTCTACAATTTCCACGTTTTAATGGTGGATGCTAGTAGTGAATTGTCCTTTGCTTCCTCTGTTAAAGAGGTGTATGGGGTGTGTAGAAGCTAGGAGAGAGAAACACTCGGACGAAGTTGGTTTTTTAAGTGTACCCCAGTAAATTGACCCGATCCTTTTATCCTTTCTAGTGCATGTCTGTAGTGTGCTGATAGAATGTATAGCATTAGGTTGGGTAAGTTTAGACCTATATTAAATCTAGATTGGGATAGCAGTTGGGCAATTCAGGAACGTTTGTGTTTTCAAAGGAATTTGGGAAAGGTCTGGTTCAGAATTGTTTCGTCTGATCTTGAGAATATTATTAGTAGGGTTTGTTATGAAGAAAGATGTTTTGGTAGCTCTTCCCGATATAGTTAAAGGGAGCTCTTCTCAGTGTTCCCATCTAGTGAGAAGGCATTTCACTTCAGACATGATAGGTGTCATATTGATTCTATTTGAAGTTCGAGGTATTCCATTTTAGAGTTGTCGGTGTCTTTGAACATATCGGTGGGCCCGGGCCTAGTCTCAGAACTGTTGACGTGGACCAGTTTATTTGGAAGTCTGTAATTGGGCCATATTTTTCAAAGAGAGCGATTGCATTAGGGAGTGATATCACAGAATCCCAGAGGTAAAGTAAAAAGTCACCAGCAAAACCAGTACGTTTAATAGTGTCTGGACCCAGCTGTATCTCCTTTATGTCTTCTGAAGAGTAAATGATTCTAATGTGTGGGTCTAAAGCTAAGTTAAATAGGATGGGTGATAATGGGCATCTCTGTTTACCCCTCTAATAATTATGAGACCTTTGGAATCTAAACCAATGATGTTTATTTTTGTAGATTGTTTAGTATATCATGCTTTAATAAGATTATAGAATGGGATTCCAAAGAAGCAAATTGTTAAGATTCTAGAATGATGATGCCAAGATACTTGGTCAAATGCCATCTGAGCATCTATAAAGGTTGCGGCTATTGTCGTTCGGATTCCCTAGTAAATCCCAATTTTTGGGAATGTAAGATCTCATAAATTGCTGAAATCTGTTTGCCACAATTTTAGAAAGAAGTTTGAAATCATTATTTAATAGTGTGTGTGGAGGACCACCTGGTACCCTGACTGGGTACCTCTGTCAAACACGCTTCCTAGCTATCGCCGGAACACCATAAGCACTTTCAGCCTCTAGCCGCCGCTGCTTGGCTAGGGTCTCGCCGTCTCTTCCCATCCTGGACCAGTGGTCAAAGCTCTCCTACAGAGAGTATAGCTGTATAGTAGTAATTTTAGCCAGTATAGCATTCCCCCAACACATTAGCCGAGACTCAATGCTGGGAGTAGATATCTTTAATGCAGGAAAAGCTTCAGAATTTATACATACAGTAAACTACTCCCCTGTGCCTGAGAGATAATTGAGTCAAGAAATGTACATTACTGTAAAGAAAAACACACAATTGTACAACACCCCAAGAGTCACATTCTCGGATAGCCCTGATCTGAGTGACCATCATATCCAAAAATCACTCAGATCGGTTCGGTGGTTTGGATTTTCCATGGAAGTGAACTTTTGAACGACCGCACACATGGCTTCTGACCAAAATAGTTTTATAAGAAAAGTGGTCGCGGTCGGTCAATTTTGGGAGTCCAAAACCGAACAAAATACCGAACCGATCCTCTAGTTCATGCAAACAATCCTACCGAATGGCACTCTCCTGACATGAATAGCAACGAAGCAGGCGTTCGTCAAACTTCAGCAGTGTTCGCGAGTTAGAGTGTCCGATTTTAGTTCCATGCACTCGACGACCAAACATCGCTGCCTGCGTTCATGCGAACAAGATGGCCGCCAGCTCAATTCCCACATTTTCGTGCATACGAATGGCGGCCACCCAGCCGAACACTTAAGATACATAGTATGAAAACGATGATGGAGGTGTGAGGAGAGGTCAATAGGGGTTAACAAGCCCAGAGGTTATCCGCAGTTCGTGGGTTTGTTCGGTTTCCAAACAATAAAGGGAAACCACACAAACCAAGTCTTTTATAAGTCTGGTACATGGCCTATAGTCCTTGGGCAGGAGGCTAGCCAGCAGGCTCCTCCAGGAGCTCGTGGCATGGGCATTTTTGCCACAGTGTGATCGTTCTGTATGAGGATAATAGTGCTGAGTAGGCCTGGTGAGTAGTAGGAATTCCTGCATTGTCAATGTGACAGAGATGTTGGCGGTCCCTGGACAGTGATAGTAAATTGCTCCTAAATTATTTGATATTAAAACAAGGGATGCCGTCTGTAGTGATTATGTTGCTTAGAGTATCCCTTTAAAGGAACTCCAATCACCATAACCACTACAGCACGCCCTGAGAGTGCCCTGGCTGCCCCCATTTTAAGTAAGCAAACTACTCAAACTGTTTTAGAATAGTTTGACTACATATCAGGAGTCTTCGAGGCACTGCTACCTGCCTCCACTACAGCCTCAGTGAGAGCTGGTAGATCTCTACCTGAGCTAAGCCCGGCAGTGCACGGTTTAGCTAATTGGCTGAAAGAGATTAGTTGACATGCATAACCAATGAGCTGGCGTACTGCAGGGCTTACATCAGAGAGAGGGCTCACAGCTCTTTGACTCTTCGGCCGACCCCAGGTAAGAAGTAAAACCATTCTAAAGTGTTTTGTCATCTTAAAATGGTGGTGGGGTGCCACCTAGGCATGTGCTGTGGTGGTTGTGGTTCTTGGATTGTTCCTTTGATCAACATTTTTCTTCCTGTGACAATGCATAGATCAGCTAGGGCACTAAACAGATAGATAGATTGATAGATATAGATATCCTGTAAAAAATTACTGGTTTGAATGGCACAGGCTGTTCAAGCTGGCATCAGACACCCTGGGCAAAGAATTTTATAGGATTCTAAGGAATGCATTGACATCTCAGGCCTGCACTTCCCTCCCACCTCCAGCCACTCACCCAAGAACATTACTGTCATTCCTTCTCTGTCTCTGACACAGCTGGGTATATGTGCAGAGCACAGACTTTTCGCCGCAGCCTCTAGTGGGGGCTGTTATTTAAGATTGCACTGTTCTGTTGGCCGAGCTGTACCAGCCGCTGTCTTACAAAGGAAGGCCTGTTCTGACCCTATCAACCCAGCACTTCCTAGACTTTGATCTGAGCATCAAACACAAACTAATGTTTGTTTCTTGGAATATTTTCTCATACTCTATGTAAATTTACTGCCCCGATAGCATCGCTGGGTTTACTGCCGCAGAATTCTGCAGAGTGGGCCTAGTTAACATGTCAGTGATTGGCATAGAGCAATAACATTTAAAGCCAAATGATCTCTCTCCAAAAAGGTGATATATTAATGGGCTGCACCTACTAACGAGATAGCACAGTGCTTAGTGGTCCATTTGCAATTGCAGGTTTGACCCTGGCAACATATCCTTTTTATCCCTTTGAGGTCAATAACATGACTACCATTAAGTTATAATAATAATAATAATTTTATGATAATGTAATAAAACATGGACATCCAAAGACAAGCATAAAACTAAATGTACTCTTCCTGGTTAGATAATTAAGGGACACTATAGGCACCCATACAACTTCAGCTCATTGAAGTGGTCTGGGTGCAGTGTCCCTGTCCCACTTGGTCCTGCAATGTAAATAAAACACTAAAATAATGACATGATTACAATGATTACATTGCAGGAATAAGACTGCCTCTACTGGCTGTCAATCAGGCAGTGGTGGCTTGGTGATATGTGGTTGCCTAACTGATGCTGCATGTCCTCACGCTCTGCATGAGGACATTCAGCGTCAGTTAAATCCCATAGGAAAGCAATACATTCCAATGGGGAGGGACTAATGCTCTTGCAGTACTCGCCACGCATGCGCAATAACAACCCCACCCCGGTCAGATGACGTCGGAGGAGGTGGAGTGCCAACCCAGTGCCGAGGGAGGTCGGTGCTGGAAATCGGGTAAGTGTTACAGTATACAGTATAGAATCCCTTTAGGATCCTGATATATGTCCCTGATCTCTGTAGTTGGAGAAGACTTCTTTATGATGTTTTTTGATATACATTCAAGTTTCATCATTTTAATACACAAACCCAAGATAAAGAGTGAGAAGATTATTTGGTGCATGTACTCATATTTAGAGGTGGAATAATTAAAAAAAAAAAAAAAAATCTTCCTGATAATTGTGAACTAAATTTAGCAAATTACGTTGTGGAAAAAAAATAAAAAAGTGTGTTGATGCTTTAAGTTTTTCTAGGAGTCTGTTCAAGGTTATTCACTAATGTGAGAATCCAAAAGGATTTTGAAAGTGAATGTTTAAATTTAAGTCCAAAATAGCCAAACTGGAAAAATTCTCTAAGTTAGCTATGCTTCTAGTTCGCCTACTTTGGCCTTACATGTGGAATTTAAAGCTTATACAGAGTGACTTACTTAAGTGAGATTTCAAAGTGAGTTTCAAATTTAAGGCTAAAGTAGCCGAAATGGAAGTATAGCTGACTTAGAGAATGTTTCCAGTTCGGCTAGTTTCCCCTTAAATTTAAAGTTCACTTTGAATTCTCACTTTGGTTAATAATCCTGCAAAGAGCAAAAAAGGAGACAATCCCCTATAAATTACAATTAACCCTTTGTTTTTTTAGCATGTATTCACTAAATTGCTTTTTGGCGTACATTGCATTCAGCCAGCATATGGAGGGTTAAGAACTTCCTCTTAGACAGTACTGAACATTTTTTGGTTCTGTTGACAGGAAGAGGTTAAACAGCATAAGAAAGATAAATGTTGCACTCACTAAACGTAGATCCTCCTCCTTCCTGTTAGCGCACTGAACCAATGTGGCCTATATCTCCCAAAAACCTCAAAGGCCGGATTACCCCCCTTCTTTATCATGTGGTACTTCTACTATGTAAATCGACACACATAACACAGCAGGGTTATCAAGCATATCCTTCTACTGTTAAATGTTCTAAACTATGTATCCTGTAGTGTAGCAATAATGATAAGATCGCCATATAGTAAATATTTTATATAAGGCCTGTATACAATAATTACAGACACGCTCTTTATTACAAAATACGGTTTGTCTTCTCATATCGCTTACTCCTTGCTTTGCTCGAGTTACTGCTCTGAAAGTCAAGAAGTCCAATATAAGGGCTGAGCAGTGGAAGTGAAATTAGTTCTGCATGACACAAATTACAGGCTCCCCTTTAAGGAACCAAAATGTGAAAATGCTGCAACAGGCCGCATCTGGCGTCCATCTGTCCTGCTCTTTTACCCAGTGGTGTCCGCCAACGAGCAATGACCGGTATCGTATAACAGTCCTTGGTGGGTCTGAGTCAGACAATCAGATAATCACACTTAAAGCAATACGAGGAGGTTATATCATTTTTATATCTCTATGTAGTAGGCCATGTTGTGTTATTATTATTAGATTTATATACCTCCAACATTTTCTGCAGCGATTTACAATCATGGATAGGGAATACATGAAGGTGAAGAAGGCCCTGTTCCAATGAGCTTACAATCTATGAGTATTTGAGCTAAGCAGATATATATCGTTAGGTGTCTTGCCCAAGGACACTTGCTGGTAAGGTGGTCTCTGACCAGGGTTCAAACTTGGGTTTCCCAGTTCCACGGCAGTGACATTCATCAGAATTGCATTTACCGTGTTACATTTTATATTTAAAAAAAAGTCCACCAATAACCAATCGTATGGCTTCATCTTGCCAGCACCCTGTTTGAGGGAAACTACCGTTGACGACAGTGCTCCACACCAGTTAGTGGTGGCAACATTTGACACGTCCGTTGACGTGGAAGGGAAGCGGTATTGCTTCCTGGTGTTAATATTACCATTTGAAATATAAAATCTGCTCTTTTACACTTCTCATCTGCAATCCCACTCCAAGATTTGCAACAATTTACCTATTTTTGCCTCTGCTTACCTTAAATCATGACACTGCAGATGTTTGTAGTCATCACTAACTACCTTGTTATCCAACTAACAACCAAAACAAAATTAAAATGTCCTCAATTTTCTTGGCCATCAACGTGACATTTCGCTGTAACCTCTTGTTCAATTTCCACATAGATTTTAAATTGTAAGCTCACAAGCCGATCTGCTAATGTGCAATTTTAAAATGGTGGGCATAGTCCTCTGCTCATTTAGTATTGGTGTGTTTCTTTATTTTCTGTTTTCACCCAGTCGTACAGAACTTCTAAATATGTTGGCATTTTATAAATAATAATAATAATAGTAACAATAATGTAGGGGCAAGACGATTGCGAAAGAACACTGTGCTTGTGAGCCAATTTGACATTTTTAGGAACGTCAAGAAGATTTATTCTGAATGTACGTCAGACAGCTCCACTCACAGCTGCCCATGCATTGAGTTCTTCTGAAGCAGCCAGCCCATGGGCTGAATGCCTTGAGTGTACTTTATTCAGCTCCAGAGAAGTCTAATGATGCTTTATAGGAATTTGGTCTGGGGAGTCCACAGCTGCGGACACAACACAAGATACCGTGGATGGTGGGAGAGCCAGGACCTTGATTTCAGTATATTCCTGCAGAATTCAGGGCTGTTAGGAGCAGGGCTCAAAATTTCCACTCGCTCCTAGCCATTGGCAAGTGAAAATCTAGCCTTGGCAAGCAGAAATTCACCCCTGGTGAATGTGCCATGGGCTCTGAAGGTACGTTGTGGTGAGTAACTTTTAAGATTTGGCTAGTAGTGTGGAACTTGAAATTTTAAGCCCTGTTTGGGATGAATGATAATAGGGGCCAGGATTAGGCAAGTTCTTTATCATGTCAGTTCTGACATGTCATGGTTTCTAAAGGGGTTAAATTCTACTATCAATTCAGTACAGTACATCTTTAAAGATAAACCCATTCCTCTCCGTTTTTTAATCATAATCTCTTCTAATGTTTCTCTTTCTGATGTCGACTTCAAACTGCCCTAATATAGCCCATTTTTCTCTAGCATATCCCAACGCACAGTGTTGTCGTTTGTTATGACATCTTCAAGAGGCCTATGTGCACATTTATGCGACAGTTAATTTTAGATGACAGCAGTTATGGGGTGAACTAGAAGTGTTCATGAAATTCCCAAGCAGGCTCTAGTAATGCTTAGGGCCCTGTCTGCTCGCTGCAGAAGAGGAGTAAGAACCCACAGGGCCCTAGGCATTACCTGTTTGCCACCCCTTTCGTTCCTAGAAAAAGGATGAGGCCAAGCATCTTTATGACCCCTGTTCTCTGTAGTAGTTATGGTGCTAGGAGACCCTTGGCGCTGTCCCATGATAAGTAGTCAAGCGGTAAGCATCTTTTGAATGGCTTGACACTTATCTGGGTCCCCTGCAAGCTTCTTTTAGATATATCAGTCGAACCTTGGTCCTTCATCTCCTTACTGCATTAGAAATATCAGTTTGGACCCTCATCCCTTTCCACATTCGCTATATCAGTTTGGACCCTCGTCCCTTTCCGCGTTAGATATATCAGTTTGGACCCTCATCCCTTCCTGCGTTAGATATATCAGTTTAGACCCTCATCCCTCTCCGCGTTAGATATATCAGTTTGGACCCTCGTTCCTTTCCGCGTTAGATATATCAGTTTGGACCCTCGTTCCTTTCCGCGCTAGATATATCAGTTTGGACCCTCGTTCCTTTCCACATTTGATATATCAGTTTGGACCCTCGTTCCTTTCCACATTCGATATATCAGTTTGGACCCTCGTCCCTTTCCGCGTTAGATATATCAGTTTGGACCCTCATCCCTTCCTGCGTTAGATATATCAGTTTAGACCCTCATCCCTCTCCGCATTAGATATATCAGTTTGGACCCTTGTTCCTTTCCGCGTTAGATATATCAGTTTGGACCCTCGTTCCTTTCCGCGTTAGATATATCAGTTTGGACCCTCGTTCCTTTCCGCGTTAGATATATCAGTTTGGACTCTCGTTCCTTTCCGCGTTAGATATATCAGTTTGGACCCTCGTCCCTTTCCGCGTTAGATATATCAGTTTGGACCCTCGTTCCTTTCCGCGTTAGATATATCAGTTTGGACTCTCGTTCTTTTCCGCGTTAGATATATCAGTTTGGACCCTCGTCCCTTTCCGCGTTAGATATATCAGTTTGGACCCTCGTTCCTTTCCGCGTTAGATATATCAGTTTGGACCCTCGTTCCTTTCCGCGCTAGATATATCAGTTTGGACCCTCGTTCCTTTCCACATTTGATATATCAGTTTGGACCCTCGTTCCTTTCCACATTCGATATATCAGTTTGGACCCTCGTCCCTTTCCGCGTTAGATATATCAGTTTGGACCCTCATCCCTTCCTGCGTTAGATATATCAGTTTAGACCCTCATCCCTCTCCGCATTAGATATATCAGTTTGGACCCTTGTTCCTTTCCGCGTTAGATATATCAGTTTGGACCCTCGTTCCTTTCCGCGTTAGATATATCAGTTTGGACCCTCGTTCCTTTCCGCGTTAGATATATCAGTTTGGACTCTCGTTCCTTTCCGCGTTAGATATATCAGTTTGGACCCTCGTCCCTTTCCGCGTTAGATATATCAGTTTGGACCCTCGTTCCTTTCCGCGTTAGATATATCAGTTTGGACCCTCGTCCCTTTCCGCGTTAGATATATCAGTTTGGACCCTCGTTCCTTTCCGCGTTAGATATATCAGTTTGGACCCTCGTTCCTTTCCGCGTTAGATATATCAGTTTGGACTCTCGTTCCTTTCCGCGTTAGATATATCAGTTTGGACCCTCGTCCCTTTCCGCGTTAGATATATCAGTTTGGACCCTCGTTCCTTTCCGCGTTAGATATATCAGTTTGGACTCTCGTTCTTTTCCGCGTTAGATATATCAGTTTGGACCCTCGTCCCTTTCCGCGTTAGATATATCAGTTTGGACCCTCGTTCCTTTCCGCGTTAGATATATCAGTTTGGACCCTCGTCCCTTTCCGCGTTAGTTATATCAGTTTGTTCCGCGTTAGATATATATATAGGTTTGATCCCTACTGGTTCCATAGATAGGTGGAATTTATATCTACTTTAATGATATCTGAAGAGGGGACTGGATTGTAAGCACCCGGGCAACTCAAACTAGTGTTGTTTGGAGCCAGAGGACTCATGGCACCATAACCACCACATTCCGCTTAGACAGCGTTAAAGGAACAGTCCAGACACAATGCATCTTAATCTGAGTGAAGTTGTTATGGTGCCCATTAATCAAGCAGTGCCCTTGGGGATGGCAGGAGTTACTCTGTGAGAGAGTGTGCATAATAATGAAATATCCCAGGAGGGGTTAATCCTTGCAGTGTTTATAAATCCCCCCTCCTCTCTCTCCCTGTGTTTTGGGATCCTGGGATTTGCCTGGAGGCCACCAGGGCCCTTTTAACCCCTTCCCTGCTGAGACCACCCCCCCTCGCCTGCCTGTACCACGTGACGGAGGGAGGGGCGGGGCCGCGCGGCTCTCCCAGGCGCCCAGCTTCGGTTCTCTCTCACACACAGACACAGCGTGCGGGGCTGCTCTCGGGGTGAGTCTGATCTGCATGCTGCTCACTGGGCTGGGACTGGAGGGGGGGGCGGGCTGGCAAGGACCATCATCACTGCATGGGGGGGGGGAGAGGTGTGTGTGTGCTGGGCAATGGGCTGAGTGATCCACAGTCTATAAAGAGATCATGGCTGGATCATCATCACAGGGGCTGGAGAACTACAATTCCCATCATGCTTGACAGCCTCATCATCATGCTTGGCAGAGCATTCTGTGAGTTGTAGTTCTGGTGAGAGGAGTAAAGGGTTATCATTACACCCTGGTCAGGAGCTGGTCATTGAGCAGATAGTAAGAAGAGGTGTTTAAAGGATAAAGATAACTAGACCCTGTGCATCTTTCACCTTCTCCTCCCTCCCTACCCCACCACATCCTGTTCACATGTAAATTCACAGTTAACCCTTTGTGTAATGGGTGTACTGCATGCACACCCTTCCTTGTTAGGGGTTAATCCTGTCCACCCCAGTATTCACACTCACACACACACAAAGGAAAGGATGCAGCTTCAGGGTAGCATCACATCATTGTCAAACAAATCTGTATTTGGGCCTATTGGGGCCGCTTAGTAACCTGCAGGGCTAGGCTTAACCCTTTGCATGTCCTACTGTCAGTAAAAAATTTATTTTAAAAATGCAGGTTTTATATATATATGTGTGTGTGTGTGTGTGTGTGTGTGTGTGTGTGTGTGTGTGTGTGTGTGTTTAAATATGTTTTCTACATGTATTTCTGTCTACATCAGTGTAACAGCAGAAGGGGAAGTCAGTGAGATAAATGCCTTAACCTACCTAACTGGTTGGGATGCCGAACTGACATATACAGGCCCTTAGGATATGCACATTCTGTATACAAAACCTCCATGTGTTCAGATTTACATATATTTGCTATCAGGTACTGTCGAAGAGATGGCAAGTAGTATTTTTGTGTGGTTATTGCCAGAAAAGATTTTATATTCTGTAGAGCTGCAGGATCTGACCAAAAAAAATCAATCCATTGCTAGGGCTGGTCCATTCATTTAATAGATTTCCTGCATGGTTGTTGAAGGGGAGTCCAATAAAAAAATGGTAAAAGTAATTTTTATAAATGTATTCTGTATTAGGAGCAGCTACGTTTGAGCATTTAGCAAGATTTGATATCGGTTTCTGTTTGCACCTTAGTAAAGGTGTCGTGTTGTGAAGCAATGCAGGAAATATTAAATGGCTGGTTTATTTGACTTTTCTGACACTGGGTTGTGCAAAACTCCCTGGGCAGTTGTGCTGTCACATTTCACATTGAATATTGCTAGAGCAGCTTACCTGTTGTGCTAGGCAGTGCTGCTTCATTTATTGTGATTTTTGGCTTTGTAAATTCTACTGACCATATTGTCTGATGAGGTGATTCAAGGAAGAAGCTCTAACTGTGTCACAAGAATATAAATAGGATGTGTTTGTCCCTAGTGTCATCTAGCGATGTTATCCGATTCATATTGGGATGCCTTTATGGCAGAATGCCTTGGCAGACATTGAACTGCCGCAGTTTGAAAATGGTCCCTTGGTCCCTGTGATGTGACATAGTAACCAATCCCTGTGCAAACCCAAATGATCATATTTAATTTGAGTGTAGCTAATATAAATGTGACTTTTAAAACTGACCAGAAAACAAAATGGAATCCGCAAACCACCACAATCTGGGTGCTCTGACTTGAACTCGTGGGCTACAGCATCATATGTACATTTACATTTCCCCATGTTTTGCATCAGCGTTAGGTGTTGGATATATCTGGATGCTGTTGTGTGAATATATACTGTTCTGATAATGTGTAAGCGAGGTCTGTGAAATATTGGCGGATTGTGTTCTTTAGAGAAACGTTCTATAATTTGTATTCCTTTCTGGGGATGCACATTTATTCCCGTTATCACATGTGGATAGCTGCTGTTAATGATCACATCTGTTTCCAGTCCAGCAGTACTGCCCAGGGTCAGTTGTAATGGCCTGTATTACACGGCAATGTAGCTGGTACCCATCTCAAAATGGATCTCCCAACACTTTGAGTGCCAGGTTTGTGGGCAGCACATTGTCTGGCCTACATTTTGGCATTGTAAGCGTTATCTACATACACTGCCGTTTAGGAAAACTTAAGTCAAACTGGGTCATTTTTTTTTTTTTTTTTTTAAAGTATGCCAATCATCACCTATTTAGAATTTCTTGTGATAATTCAGGCAGCGGAATCCTGTTCTTTGATAGAAGTACAATCCTTCTACATTGTATCTGTTTCCTCCTCACTGAGGAGTATGTGCTGAGAGCACATAAGATCGTTTTACTGTTTCCTGAAGAAACAGCAGCATCTTTTCACCCCCCCCCCCCCCCCCCATCTCCCCAAATCCTCCATTCTCAGTTTCTCTGCTGTTTAATCTCTCTAATCTGCCCAAGACACAGCACATCCTCTCCCAGACATGCACGCTAACCTACGTAACCTCTTCCAGGTCAGCGTGAACTGTACAGTAACTGGGACAGCGGGTACATAGAGAAGATGTGTAAAGCTGGCTCTTATTTAACATATTCTGTTCAGCTAACAATCAGGAAGGTGTCCAGATAATACTGAGACATTGATTTGTTAACTTCCCTATATATTAAATTAGTCTTGGAGGAATGCCTACAAGCCCTCTAATTATTAGTCTATACACTTTTTTGGGGGCGGACATCTTAAAGGATCATTATAGTGTCAGGAAAACAACCCCGTTTTCCTGCCACTGTCATCCTTGGGGAACCCTCACCCTCCGAGTGGAGCGGAATGCGCGGCAAGAGCCGCGTGCGCATTCTAACAGTCCATAGGAAAGCATTTTTCAATGCTTTCCTATGGACATTCTGGATGCGAATTTCGCATCCAGCGTCGCAGAAGCGCCTCTAGCGGCGAGGTTGGATTAACCCTGCAATGTAAACATACATAGCAGTTAATCTGAAACTGTGTTCACACGTGAAGGGTTAAAATCTGAGGGACCTGGCACCTAGACCACTTCATTAAGCTGAAGTGGTCTGGGTGACTATAGTGTCCCTTTAATGTCTGTTTTGCGTTTGTTTTTGTGAGATACCAGCTTGATGACAGCCAGATAGTGGCTGTGTTTTTGTGATATATAATAGTTACTGTCTTCCCATATGGGATACTCCCTTCCCTATACCACTAAAGCATTTGATGTGCTGATCTCGGCCCTTGCTAGTGCTATATTTATTAAGTTGTTCTGTGTCAATGGCTACATTGTAGCTCACACCAAGCTTGATTGGTTTGCTGTTATGTGCACTAGTAGTAAAACTCACATATTCCGAATAGAAATCTATGTTATAAATGGAAGGTACAAAAAGTATTGAAGCTTCCCCCAAGGATTTTTATTTTGTTAAGTTGTCTCTGTACCTTTCAGGGTGCTTGCATGTTTAGCAAAATCCCCATAAAGGGATATGCCCACTTGATGTGAAGCAGATTCAAAGACACACTAAAGAAAGATAGATGTACTTGCCTGATGCTCTCCTTAAAGGGACACTATAGTCACCTGAACAACTTTAGCTTAATGAAGCAGCTTTGGTGTATGGAACATGCCCCTGCAGCCTCACTGCTCAATCCTCTGCCATATAGGAGTTAAATCCCATTGTTTATGAACCCTAGTAACACCTCCCTGCATGTGACTTGCACAGCCTTCCATAAACACTTCCTGTAAAGAGAGCCCTATTTAGGCTTTCTTTATTGCAAGTTCTGTTTAAGATTTTCTTATCCCTTGCTATGTTACTAGCTTGCTAGACCCCAAAAGAGCCTCCTGTATGTGATTAAAGTTCAAATACAGAGCAAGAGATAAAATTGTTTAAAGGAACACTATAGTCACCTAAATTACTTTAGCTAAATAAAGCAGTTTTAGTGTATAGATCATTCCCCTGCAATTTCACTGCTCAATTCACTGTCATTTAGGAGCTAAATCACTTTGTTTCTGTTTATGCAGCCCTAGCCACACCTCCCCTGGCTATGATTGACAGAGCCTGCATGAAAAAAAAAAAAACTGGTTTCACTTTCAAACAGATGTAATTTACCTTAAAGGGACACTCCAGGCACCCAGACCACTTCTGCTCATTGGAGTGGTCTGGGTGCCAACTCCCACTAACCTTAACCCTGCAAGTGTAATTATTGCAGTTTTTTATAAACTGCAATAATTACCTTGCAGGGTTAAGTCCTCCCCTAGTGGCTGTCTACTAGACAGCCACTAGAGGGAACTTCCTGCTCCCCAGTACAGATTATCTGCGCTAGAGTGTCGCTGGACGTCCTCACGCTGTGTGAGGACCTCCAGCGTCGCTCTATTCCCCATAGGGAAGCATTGAAATTCATTTTCAATGCTTTCCTATGGGGTGCGCCAATGCGCATGCGCAGCATTGCCGCGCATGCGCATTGGGACTCCACGGCCGGTGGGCGGGATCAGTCTCGCCCACCGGCCGACGGAGGAAGAAGGTGGAGCGGCGGGGGAGGAGCAGGCAGTGACGTGGGACATGTCGCTGCCTGAGGTAAGTGACTGAAGGGGTTTCACCCCTTCAGTAACCGGGGATTGGGGGGTGGGAGGGAGAGGGTACCCTCCAGTGCCAGGAAAACGGATCGTTTTCCTGGCACTGGAGTTTCCCTTTAAATAATTGTATCTCAATCTCTAAATTGAACTTTAATCACATACAGGAGGCTCTTGCAGGGTCTAGCAAGCTATTAACATAGCAAGGGATAAGAAAATCTTAATTAAACAGAACTTGGAATAAAGAAAGCCTAAATTACTCTTTACAGGAAGTGTTTATGGAAGGCTGTGCAAGTCACATGCAGGGAGGTGTGACTAGGGTTAATAAACAAAGGGATTTAACTCCTAAATGGCAGAGGATTGAGCAGTGAGGCTGCAGGGGTATGTTCTATACACCAAAACTGCTTCATTAAGCTAAAGTTGTTCAGGTGACTATAGTGTCCTTTTAAGATAAATTACATCTGATTGAAAGTGAAACCAGTTTTTTTTTTTTTCCATGCAGGCTTTGTCAATCAGAGCCAGGGGAGGTGTGGGAAGGGCTGCATAAACAGAAACAAATGTGATTTAACTCTTAAATGACAGATAATTGAGCAGTGGAACCTGAGAAGCATGATCTATACACTAAAACTGCTTCATTAAGCTAAAGTTGTTTAGGTGACTATAGTGTTCCTTTAAGGTCTTAGCGCTTTATCTGCCAGGACGTGCCTCTAGTGGCTGTCTGGTTCACAGCCACTTCTAGAGGAGGGTGTATCCAATGAAACTGCAATGGTTGCAGCTGCAGAGCTAAAGTAACAGAGACCCTATACCCAGGCCACTGCAATGAGCTGAAATAGTCTGGGTGCCTATGGTGTCCCTCTAATTTATTGAGGTAATCTATAAGGCAAGGATGGGAAATATCCCAGAAGGCAAAGTGCTAAAATTTTTACTTCTGGCACCTAAATTATTTTATTTTAAGCAGTAAATGTCTCCTTAACTTGTTGGTCTGGCTCCTAAATTCTTTATGAAGTCTCCTAAAACATGACTATGATTATGTCTCCCCCTTCTTCCCCCAAGTCAGATAATTGTAATAACTTGCTCTTTTGCAACTGTAGCATTTGATGAGCTAATAACTTCCCCTTTAAGACTGACCGTTATTTGCTGGTTACGGTTCTCACACCATTATGTTTGCATGTATAGATGTATGTTCACATATAAACTGTGCTATTTCCTTTGTACATATGTTTGCATTTACATTTTGTAAAGGTTCACAGGCCTATAAGGAAGTGATAAAGCTCCCCCTACACTCTACCCCTAGAGACCTTTTTAATCACCCTCCCCCATACAGTTAGCATCCTGTTCTGGCAAAAAGTCACCATTATCATGCATTTTGGGGGTGCTTTGCCAAACCAGTCGAGCAGTCCTTGTCACAAGAGGGAAAGCTAAAGTAAAATGCCACATTCAGGTAATGTAGCTACCCTTAAACCTTTAGCAACCTTAAATATATCCTTAATTTTAAGGTGGTAGCTGTCAGTAAGATCTCTTACAAGAGAAACTGAAATTCGAGTTAGACAATTTGGAAAATTGTGAATTTCATAAAGGTCCGGTTACATAGGCTTTGAATATCGCATATTAAAATAGACTGCATCAAGCATTATCCCGTTTCTTCTTAATCGCACATTATTTATTGTATTTAGTGCATTTTCTTTTAATGCATTTTTTTTTCTATCTGTTGGAGGGGGATCAGATTTAACCTATTTGACCCTAATTCCCACAAATTGTCCACCTTCTTGCATCACACTGTTGGTCAGCAGATATAAAATGTGTGTATATATACAGCAGATATAAAATGTGTGTGTGTGTGTATATACAGCAGATATAAAACCGTAAAGAGGTAATCTTTAAGGACTACTATATCTTTTAATGTACATGCCAGTTTTTAAACAAATGTTAAAAGGCGGGCCTCTGTCATCTTCCACCTGTCATGTCTTAGATCTTTGTGTTATTCGGCACTCGTAACAGCTGATGGAAGCATGCGTATCCTCATACATGCTGCGCTAGGTGGATATAGCATCCCATGCTAATTTCTCAGTCTCTTGTATGCTGGGAGGTGAAGATGCTGGTACCAGGACAGATTGATTTATTTTGAAGCCATTCCAAAGTACAATCAAAGAAAGTCCAGAGCAAAAGACAGGCAATAAATATATTAAGCTTTTATGACATACAATGGTATCCTGTAAATACTGAAAGCTTCCAGTGGTTGCCATATTATATAATATAGTTAAAGGATTACTCCAAGTAAAAACAGTTTTTGGTTGTAGTAAACCTTTCTGTGGAACCCTATGTAAAAAAAAAAAAGCCACGTTCTCAAATAGCCCAGTCTTCCTCTGCTGATGTCACTCGCTGAAGGGAGAGGGAGGGCGAACTTGGGGGAGGGAGAGGACGTTGTCACCATTAGCTGTCTGAACCTTGTTCTGTGCTGGCTAATGATGCTGCTGTAGGTGGAACTACACCCCAGTCAGCTAAGGGGTTAATCTCATTGCGAAGCACTGCACATATAGACTCCAGGCACCATGACCACTCCAAATCAATGAAGTGGTCATGGTGCTTGGGGTAACCCTTTGAAACCAAAATGAAAATAACTCACAAAGACCTCTTGTTATGAGAGAGCATTTTACTTCAGCCTAAAGCAAACCCAGTTCTGCAAAGGCGTCGCATAGTGGTAGTATAGATAGATAGATAAATAAATAAAATATTTTTTTAAAAAAATCAACTCGGGCAGGTGGGGTAAGGTAAAGGACATAAATGGAGAAGCAATGAGTGATACACTGATTGGTGCAGTCGTAAGGATTCATGGCCAGACCTCAGCGTGGTGAGGGTGGATAGTTTTAGGTAAGCCTCCCCAGACATCAACATGCAAGCAGGCAAACAATTGCTATCGTACTGTCATTTGCTGCAGTAAATGCAGAGCTGCCATAAGTTTGGAGCAGGAGATCTAAAGGACGATGTGTTAATGTTTTACTTGGTTGAGACAATATTGTCTGACAAAAGTGCAAAGTGTTAACCAAGTCGGCACTTTTAGAGGATGAAAGGTTAGAAGGCAAGAAAATAAGCGTTAAAAGTGTGTAGTTTTTATTTTTTTTAAGGTCTTAAAGGACATAATAATTTTAGGCTGTTTGGACTCAAAATTTACTTGGTTATCCACTAAATTTGCTCTCGTCCACACTGAGCAAGATATCCTTTTGATTACCTCAACATCTGAATTTGGGTTTCTCAGTACACAATCAAAATACCTCCTCTTCATCTGTTTTGCTTGCTCCAACATTGTTACATAATGTATACAGTTATATCTCATAAGAAATTATTGGACACATAACACTCTTATCTGACGTTTTCAGGCTGTTAGGAGCCACCACTGATTTGAAAAGCTGTAAACACTGGCATTTTTTGCACGGCCCAAGGCCCCCATCCTACGAGCTATCTATATGCTGGTCTGGGTTGTGTGCTAAAATTTGTTCTATTTAACTTGGCTGAGCGTTCAGCTGAGGCTTATCTCCCAACCTTGGGAGGTAGGATATCCTATGGGTCCCAGCCAGAGAGGGAGCATGCTTGTGATGCAGCATGTGTCACCTGGAAATGGGGTGTCTCAGCAACAAGAGCTGCACGCACTGACCTTGCACTGTGTGAACATATTTAACGGCTCATTTCCACCACACTTTTTGGAAATTCTGAGCACTCTTCTCCGGTATCACCGAGTAGGATTCCAGAAGAGAAAAAAAAACTAGCGGTTTGGACTACCGTTCCAAATTGAGACAATCTGACCAGTCGTAGGAGGCATGGCCGAGGTATAGCTGCATAAGATTCCCCCTTTTCCTGCAAAGCTTTAAAATGCCCTGTTTGCAAATACAAATGCAAATCCGTTCGGTCCTCTTCAGCTTGTGACAGTCTATGGAAGAGGCAACGGGATCCTTCAAAGATCGAGCTTCCCCACTTCCTGACAGCAGTCACTGGTGACAGCTGCGGGAAATGACCAACTAAATGCAACTCCTTCCTTTGTCAGGCAGCCCCTTAGCTGGTCACCCTTTATTTTCAGAACATCTTCAATACTTAGAACACTGTTATACCGTTTTAAGTTGGATATTGCTCTGCAAAAAGATTCTTTTCATTGTGAAAATTGGAAGGTCATGCGGGAACAATGTTTTCACCATAAGGTGCGCCTGGACTTGTTAAAAATGTGCTTTGTAGTCTTTGGTTGTTTATGAAGGCTTCACACGTGATAATCCCAACGAGATTGCTAGCCTTTCCCATTATAGATCATTACAATGTTAAATAACTGTCAAAAGGCACTGAAGGCATCCTCTTGGCTTTCTCCAAAGGTAAATCCATCCAGATGTGGGAAGTGGAATGAATGATGACTCATCCAAACATGAATTTCTCCCCTCACCCCCCTAATTGTACAGAGGTCCAGGTATCTTTGTTTGCATTATCCTTGGATACAAAAGTTTTGCGAATACTGCTGTCCTCTCCAGCTGTGTAAAGTGGACGTGTACAAATTGGGTCACAGATGTCAATTATTTCCGTACAATTTTTAGAGGAAGTTCTCTTTGTGGCAGCAGTCCATGTTTTGCTTTGTTTTGACATGAGAGCCCTGTTCTCTGTTGAAGTAGTTTGTCTATATAGCATTTATTTTTGAGACTTTCCCCTTTTTTACATTTAGTTTTTTACAATTTTTAAAAATGAGGTTATTGCTTGGCCTTATTAGTCGTCGGTTTGAGGCCTCGTGGCACATTTTGACGGGTAAATGTCGGACCTCCTATAGCCAACACATTCCGCAAACGAGCAATCAGTCTAATATAACTCCTTTCATAGAGCAAATTAGTTACTTTAAAGTCAAACTCCTTCAATTCATGTGGTTTTTCCGTTATTTTATCCAGTAACTGTAGTTATCGTATTTATCTAATCTTTTATCTTATGGAAAATACACAATGCGGCTGGTGACATGAAGTGTTCTATATACACGCAAAACTCTTTAAAGCAACAATATATATCAGAGTAAAGAGGGCAAATAAATTACATTGGGGTGTGCGCCAAGAGAAAATCACAACCAAACGTTTATCACGAGGATTATTCACTCAAGTGAGAATTCAAAGAGAGCTTCAACTACTTTGGCCTTACATTTGAAATTTACTTTGGATTTTCCTCTTGGTAAATAACACTGTTAATTTAAAAATACACTGTTTGTTCTCAATAGTTATAACCATTTACATATACAAAAAGGTGTTTTGTTTTTTTTGTTTGTTTGTTTTTTTCTTCAAAATGCAGAATTGCCCATGGAGTCTTTGGCATGTCCAAGGGACAAGATATGTTGTCCCTCATTATGTGGCACAACTGAGTATTTGGCAAAATGAAGGTGACCTGATCTCTAATGAGACAGAAAGGGGTATTTTTGTTATATATACCCCTATATATTATTAACCCTTAATAGGGAACACATGGGATGTTGGCAGGTGGGCTTATCCTCTCATGGCCATTGGAGGTAACTAAAAAACACTGCCCATTAGTGTTTAGAGGTGCAGGCCTGAAAGAGGGCCCACCATAGAAAGATAAAAAATCCAAAACCGGTGTCTTAGGGTAAGGATCTTGCGGGCAAGGAGGGGGGGGATGTATAAACTGACTCCACTACAATTACAGGCTAATTATAGCCTTGTCATTTAATAAATGGTGCATCGCAATATTATCTCATTACCTACTAAGTTTTAGATGTCCTTACATTACCCACTGATCCAAACTATCCATATGTCTGTCCTCGTCAGTTGCCAGAGATTTTATTTTTGGTGTGCAAAAGAAAAAATGACCGCCTTGAGTGCAGGCATTATTTTATTATGAACTTTCATATACATTAACTGTGTGAAGTGTTAATAATTGTAGAGGAATACTGTAGGCACTAAAACAACTTTAGCTTAACGAAGCAGTTTTGGAGTAGTGCTCAGTACTCTGCAATTAAGGAATTAAATCATTTTGTTTATGTAGCTCTAGCCACACCTCCCTGCATGTGACTTAGTCTTCCTATATGCTTTCTGTGAAGAGAAATCTAATGTTTAAACTTCCTTTATTACACAGTATGTTTCATATACAATTTCTTATCTCTTGCTCTCGAAATTTAGAGTTAAGACTAAAGTAAGTAAAGATCTGAATTGAAAACGAAACCTTTTTTCTTTCTTTCTGCAGGCTGTGTCAGTCACAGGCTGCATAAACAGAAACAAAAGTGACTTTACTCCTAAATGGCAGATAATTGAGCTAAAAGCCCCTTCTGCACTTACCTGGGTCCAGCGCCGATATCCCTCGGCGATGGCTCTGGCCGCTTCCGCTCCTCCCCCGCAAACACCTAATAGTCACCTATAGTGACCCATGATTGTCTTAGCAGTCTGTAAGGTTTTTATTGCAGATTGGATTGATTCCATCATTTTATTACATGTTTGCTGTATTGGAAGAACCCATGTATACAATTATATGCTGGTATAATATCTTTAGACTCCAGATAAGACATTTGCTAAATATGCCATTGGTTCTTAAGGGGTTAAAAGAAAAAGTCAACTCAGACAGAAGCATTTTATTTATTTCCCTTTCCTCCACAGGAATAGCATGCTCATATTGGCAAATTATATCTCAAATGAAGTGTTATATATGTGAGATATATATATATATATATATATATATATATATATATATATTTATTTATAAAGAGCTATCTGTACTTCCGTATGGATAGTTTGGCAATACTGAGTGTGCTATGGACCCTTCAGTCTTGTAGGCCTGGCTAATAGTGTAGAACTGATATTTAAAAATAAAATTTATGTATACACTCAATTTCATTTAATTTTCATTATCTTTTTTTTCATTACCTGCTTTGTTCTAAACCAATAAGTTGGTTATGTCTAATCCAGCAACAAATTAGTCTTCTATCTGCAGCTCTGCTCTTCCCCCACAGATTGTCACTAGTGATGATCTCCCATCCATGTCTACACTGTGACACGGGGTGCATGCGCGGCAATAGCAGAGACCCACTCACAGAGAAACCTTAAAACCAGTGCTTTTCTACAAAGTCTTTTCGGTTTTCTGACATTTAGTAGTTAAATCCCTTGTTTCTGTTTTTATGCAGCCCAAGCAACATGTTGTCACACAACCTGCTTGGAAAACAAAAATGGTTAATTTCCAATCAGATTTTAAATTACTTTAGAATTAACTCTATCAATTAATCTGTAATCACGCACTGGAGGCTCTTGCCGTTTTCTAACAACGCTGGAGATAAGAAATTCTAAATTAAACAAAATCTGCAATAAAGGAAGTGTAAACATTTAGATTTCTCTTTAGAAGAAGTGTTTAGGAAGGCTGTGTAAGTCACATGCAGGGAGGAAGGGGCGAGGCAAAGTGACAACTCCTAAATGGCAGAGAATTGTTCAGTGAAAGTGCTAGGGCATGATCTATATTCTATACACAATGCCTTATTAAGCCAACGTTGTTTTGGTCACTGTAGTGTCCCTTTAAGATTTGCTTTAATATATTGGCAGAATTCCTACGCAACATGGAAATAGAGACCATCCTTTTATATATCCTTTTTTTTTTTTATATTCCTGCTGTAGTTGGGCCATTTTCGTAGCTAAACTATTCACTGTAAGTAGACTACAAATGCATGTATGGCCTAACTCGTAATGGTAAGCCTTTACTAAATTATTTAACATTAAGCATGCAAGTTCTACTGTGATGCAAATGTTATCCTTTTGCTGGCTTCTGGACACTTAACATTCTACTAACAGAAGTAAAATAATGGATATCATGTCTGTTGACTTGGCAAGTAGAATGTGTGTGTTCTAGAGTAGGATGATCAGCTATTGGGGCTGTGTTCTCAATTTTCTGACGATACCTTGTGCATGATCCGACCTCTTGGAGTTTCAGTACATCAGTCTATGGAGATGACCGGTATGTATAGCTGGACGTGGAGTCTGTGTGCATCTATAAGCTGCCCAATCCTTTGCATGCTTCTTAATGTCTGTAGTTTGTATGTGTTTGGTAGATATAATACAATTGGTAGAAGAAAAGGAGGGTCTTTCTTACCAAATGGATATGGTCCAAGTAGGTGCAGTGTTGTCCTGTTCATTGTTTTTCATTAGCTGTAGTTGATGGTAATACATACAACTTAACAGATTTTCCGTCTTAAGATTTGTACTGTCAAATGAAAACACAAAAACCAAAGGAGACATTTATTATTGTTATGAATGTGTGGTCGGAACGTAATGTGCATTAGTTAAAGGAAATAACACTTCACCCCTATGGCCGTGTATAAAACCCACTGTGTGATCCTATCCATCCCATAATAGGTGTCCATGTTCATATATTAGCTTTTTGTGCTTGCATTTAAAGGAATGGCAAAGCTCAAGGCATCTCATGAATGGAATCTGCACTCTAAGGACACACAAGCTAATTAAAATAATTCTAGCAGAATTTTTCCTATCTGTGCCGTTAATGCGTGCTGAAAGTGTATTCTCAGAATAACCTAGAATATTGTTCAGAGATATTTGTGGTTTTTGAAAAACAGGTAGTGGTCGGAGTTAAACAGGCTCTTATGCCTGCACTGTGCCATTTCAGACAGATTTTAATCTTGGGACATTTTTTGCATTTAAAGGTATAGTCTGTGCATTTGTCTATTTTAAAAGAACACTTTTTAATTTAAAAATGCAATATTTTAAAACTTTTGGTTACATAGTTAAAAATGGCCATAAAATGTACCTGTAATTTAACACTGCATTCTGATTCATCATCTGTGAAATAATCTACCAATCAGATGCTTTTCATAGAACAATTGAGACTTTATGCATGCGCGGCAATCTGCAAATCCAATGCTTCTAGACTTGAAGCATTAGCTATGTTTGACGCCATTCTGCTGCATGTGAAAATGCTGAACGTGAGATTCTTCAAAAGTGGAAGGATCTTAAAGAGGAAACCATATTCTCTATTCACATCCACTTTAGCCGTCTTTTTGACAAAATGTAAATATTGCCATTTCTCAGGAAAAGCAATTTTCTGTACATTAAGATGTAGGCCGCTTTGATGCTTACAGTCCCTTTAAATCCACACGTCACCACCCCGATGGTGGTTTTGCTGTTTGCAGTGAGGTGGCCACGGGATGCAGGAAAAATTAGGTTTTACCTACTTAGATCTGTTATTCGCTGACACTGTAATCTTGTCCGTGGGGTCCTCTTCACCTCCTCCTTTGTTTTATTTCTTTTGACTGGGTTGTAACCTCAAACACAGTCTTTATGAACATTTTGTATACCTTATATTTATTAAATGTTAATTTTGGGGGCGGGGTGACTGAGCCTTTTTAATATTACATGAGTGTAGATTATCACGTTGTGACTTTGCTCGGACAGTGTAAGGATTTAATCTAATGTAGCATAACCCCTGATTTCAAATTACCAGGCTAGACTCAAGGCAGTGCAGGATATGTACTACATGCATCAGAGCAGCACATTATGATCTACATCCTTCTGTTTTTAACATGTCCTTACGTAGAGTTTAAGCCACCTCTGTGGTTTTCAGCATAAATTTTATATCCTTTTATTTTACGGTGTTTATCTGCTCTGTGCCATTTGTCTCCTATTTTCTATAAGGGCCCCTGAGTATTCACACAATGGCCATCTGTCCTGTGTTTCTTGTTACATTATCCCTCTGTCTTGAGTGATGTTAATGTGCAGCAGACAGTGCTCTAATCTGGCTGTTAGCATTAGTTGGGATTGGGGCCTTAATGGTCAGCTCGTATTCCTGCTGGGTACCACATTAACCGTGAAAGTGACAGGTAGGAGATGTTTGGCTGACCTCCCTGCATCCCAAGAGATTAGACTCTGTGGCTCCAGATGTACTTTACCAGCCAGCAGTGTAACCATATTCACCATAACCTATTCACCTTCTGCCAAATATAACATCCATTACGGAATATAGCGCCAGAGGCATCATTGCTTTTGCCTATGAATACTCATTCCCCTGACAGAAACCATTTTAGATCCTCTTACCTTCACATTGTTTAATAGATTAATCAAACCTTCTCTCACAATCTCAAATATTTAACTTCTTTCACTACAAATTGATTTGGAGATTATGAAAAAACTGGAAGAATGTAACCTGTGATATTATTACTATACGGGGCTGAAACAGTTGTCATGTTTCTTTCTCCAAATAAGAATCAAATGCAGAATAACAAAATTCTGGTTTAAACCCCCCCCCCCTCACTCCCCCACAGTATTCTGGCTATGTAACTCCTCCTCCCTGCCCCTTACTAACTATATCATACAAGACTTGTCATGTGACATATTCCGTAATCCATCATTTCATTGCCCCACTTATACTGTTACATTACTCCTTTTCTATTACCCCACATTGCCCTCATTGTTCTCACATTGCTCCCGTGTAACTAAAGCGTCCTCTACTCTCCTTGCTGTTCATGGTCTATCTTCAGGTATTGGTTTATAACTCCTGAATGCACGTCATTTCACCCCATTCTCTTTATCTATAACCCCAGTGATGTCACAAGAGTGACAAAAATAATTTGTGAGAGTTTCAAAACTGTCTGCTGGTATTGTTTACCCTCTTACAATAACCAATCTATACCAATGGTTTTTAGGACATACAGCAAGATGGACTAAGATCGGTTGCCAGTGAGATGCAGAGCACTTGTTGAATATAATTATTGAATTAAAACTTCACTTTTATTGGAAATCTACTAAAAGAAAGGGAAGCACAAAAAAAATTATTTACAAATCTATCTATACATCTGTATCACCATCAGATAGAATATTAACATTGGGGTAGTTACCCATTGGGTATGACCAATGCAGTACCTGTACAGACGTGAAGATACATGGGAATTGTCTCAAATGTATTGGTTTATTACTTCCGCCCGGGTAACCCAGTTTGCATTTCACACTCTCCTATACATTTCCGTCCCATCCTTTGGGTTGCCCTACTACCACTTGGCTATAAGCCCACTCGATTTCTCCAGCAGGCAGAATATTCATCTTTCTTTAATCTTCTTTGGTGATCTTTCATTGTCCTATCTTAACTTGCTCTGTTTTGTTTGGAGTAGCATTTAGCATTGTGCCAAAAAATGAAATCTTGCAGAACAGGCCCAGAGGTGACCTTGTACAGAAGAACAAATGTTTACCCTTCCAATTTCTCTTAAAAATGTTTAGTCATGTAGCTGTATGCAGTTAAATAAACCCATTTCATTAATTCCAGTTTGGCTATCCCCTGCATGTATCAATAAAGCGATATAATATAGAACACATGTATCTGCATTTGTGATTGCAGAATAAGACTTCTATGTTTTTTTTTTATTTAAATAAAATATTTTATAGATGTGCTTTTTTCCATGCCTCAATACATTTTGAGCCTGTGGATGCCAAGTGTACATTGCAGATTGTTATTTTCTATTATTTTAAAGTTGTGATGGTCCTTCTCATTCCCCTTTAAAATCAATCAAGCTGTGTCTTTTGTCCATATCTCCTGCCATGCGTTAATTAAACTCCTCACGTCCAGCTCAACGTCCCCTCTAAATCAGTCAAATCCATGTTTCTTACCATGCCCCTTGTTGTAATTATTGTACTACGGTGGTCTCTGTTCTTTAGTTCCTATGTCGAGATCCTTTACACGCGTAGTAGGCAAACGCAGCACTTCAGATGTTGTGGACTACGTCTCTGATGCCTTGCCAGCATCCGGAACATCTGGAGTGCGAAGGTTTTCTTCCCCTGCCTTACATAATTTTGGTGAACAAGACCCTTCCTCGGCCGATCATGCTTCACCATTCCTGGCCGTTTTTCTAAGCAATTGAGTAACCGTACAAAAGAAAACAAACTAAAGAAAATAACTGATTTTGATCTTCTAAGCGCTGTTTAGCTACAGCTAAAGTAAACCAACAAGTAATTCTGCCTGGAAGCTAATGTTTGAAGCATTTCACAAATTGCATGGAAAAAAAACTTATCAGTTTTTAAAATCTGTTCTACGTTTGTTCTGGATGGGGGGTAGGAGGGTTAAGAAGATGGTTTTGAATTTGGAGTAGAACTAGTTTACTTTTGTGGGTGTAAAATGGAGATCCGTACGGTGAAGAAGGGGTATTAAAAACACTTTAAGAGTGTACAATGCTAGTACCGTATTGTTCTTCAGCCACTGGAGGCATTCAAACACTTCAATGGAAACATTACCTTACCTACAGAATGGCATTGTTTACAGGCGCAGGGTTAAGGGGTGGGTGGCATGACCCCTAGATCACTTCGTTGAGATGAAGTGTTTGGAATGCCTATGGTGTCTGTTTAGTGACAGAATTTATTTTTATATTTTTGTCGGAGGACATGATTTCTGTGATGCCTGTTAGTGCTTTGTGTTATTGGGAAAATTGTATCATGTGACATTACAGAGTTAGGCTCCAGGAAATGGGTATGTAACTTGAAAAGAGACAAGCATATGTGTTGTTTTTTTTTTGTTTTTTTGTTTTTTTTAATATAAATATATTTTTATCTAACTTAAATTCTGTGAGGCGTTAGTGTCTGAATACCAACCAAGAGTCCTGAATCTCTAAGCTAATACATTTTTATACGGGCGCAATGAAAGCGTGAATCAGGTTGGCGCTAGTCCAGTTTTATGTGCTATATAATGCAAACTGGCGTTAACGAAAGAGAAGAAAATAAATAAAATATATACCGGTATATTGCTTCACGTGCTGGTGGGAGGGTAACATCATAGACTGCACCCTGTCCCCTTTTACTCTGAGAGCAGGCAGTCATAGCAATCTCCACAGAACTCATTGACAGTAATGTGCTTCCATTTGGACACATGCGCGTTATATTCTTCCCTTCGTGCCTTGTGATGAGTGTGAATGTCGAACCATCAGCACATAAAGCAAAGTTAGTCTGTAACGAATTGCTGACTTTCTAATAAACAAATCGTAACCTTAAAGGAATACTTCACGCACCATAACCACTACAGCACACAGTAGTGGTTCTTATTCCAGGTGTGTGTGTTTTTCGAATGGGCTCTGCCAGATGCAGCTCCCAACCTCCATTGCTGGAAAGGTAGAAATTCCTCAGCAGTTAAGAGCCAAACATTGCATTGCATGGCTTAGCTCAGGAGAACTAACTGAAGTTCCTGCTTGGGAACTTCCAGTTATCCGGCAATAATCGTGGAGGTGGGGAGCAGACCGCGGTAAGAAGTCAAAACATTCAAAAGCAGTTTGACTCCTTACAATGGTGGGGGTGCCAGGGATCCCTGGTAACAAAATTTATATAGCAAACTGTATTGGTTATGGTGCTTGGAGTGGAATGCATGGCTAAAAGTAAAAAAAGAAAACATAAAACATGTTTGATTGCAGCATGATTTAAACTTGTGCAATGTTAAACCCAAAGTCCACCTATATATCTAGGTATTATTAGACATCATCACTTTCTTCTCTGAACTCTCTGAAACTTTATTTGACACTACTGTGCTTTCAGTCTGTGTTCTGTAGGAGAGAAAGAACGTTAAAACAGTAACAAACTGCAATCTAAGGATTTTTTTTTTTAATTCTCACTAAACTACTACACGCCTAATGTATACACAAGATAAGTTTACTTTGCCATAGCACTTGTTGTGCTCCAGTAACCGCGTCACAAAAAGAATGGTTTCTCTGTTTATGTTGCGCAGCGCTGGGTGCGTTGTTTTGGGATTTGAATGTTTTGTAGATTTTAAATCCAGATAAAATGGCAAAAGTAACAGCGTGCTGAGTAAATACACGCAGTGTTTATCAGAAAGCACCCAAACGCACGTACCCATGTTTTCTGTTTCATTTGGAGACTTTATCTCTTCCTTCGGTTTGCCTTTTTTTTTTTCTCCGTGTCTCACCGCTCATTATTGTGTGTTCCTGGAAAAATAGGTCTTGGCAGCTTGGGTAGTTATTGTATAATATTGCGTCACTCTGGACAGCAGTGTAGTGTATTTTCTAAATACGTGATTGTAACTATGCTTTATTTTTTTTATTTTTTTGTGTTCTTCCTAGTTATCCCTTATTTGTATTATATATATTTATTTTTTTCTGTGCAGTTAACGAGGACCCTCACCCATACGGAGTCACCATGACAGACGCCATTAGAGATGCCGCGATGAAGCAGGCCCTCCCTGGAAGGGGAGTGGTAGAGAAGCCGGCTGCAGATTTTGGATATGTTGGAATAGATGCCATCTTGGAACAAATGAGGAAAAAGGCAATGAAGCAGGGGTTTGAGTTAAATATCATGGTGGTAGGTGAGTACTCATTGTTCAGGAACTTGCAATCACAGTGAGAATTGCTTAAAGGAAACCTATAGTCAAAAATATAAAAAAAATAATTAACATAAATTGTTATTACACATATTACATCACTACACAAACACACTACACACACTGCATTACATACATCCATCACTACACAAACACACACACACACTGCATTACATACATCCATCACTACACAAACACACACACACTGCATTACATACATCCATCACTACACAAACACACACACACACTGCATTACATACATCCATCACTACACAAACACACACACACTGCATTACATACATCACTACACAAACACACACACAAACACACTGCATTACATACATGAATACACTACACAAACACACACTGCATTACATACATACACACACTACACAAATACTCACTGCATTACATACATACACACACTACATTATACATACACACACAATGCATTACATACATACACACTACACAAACACACACAATGCATTACATACATACACACTACACAAACACACACTGCATTACATACACACACTACACAAACACACACTGCATTACAAACACACACTGCATTACAAACACACACTGCATTACATACACACACTACACAAACACACACTGCATTACATACACACACACTACACAAATACAAGCACACACTGCATTACATACACACACACACTGCATTACATACATATACATACACACACTCCCTGCATTACATACACACACACTCCCTGCATTACATACACACTGCATTACATACATACACACACACTGCATTATATACACACACTACACACACCCACACTGCATTCACTTTACCCACACTACACAAAGACACACTCTGCATTCACTATACACACTACACAAATACACACAGCTCCCCTGTCTAAATACACTTCATCCACTACATGTGGCATGTATATTTTGTGCATTTACCGTTAGAAAGAGTTTATTTTTTCAAAATGGTAAATGTACAGAATATCGGCAAGTTATCGGCTATCTGCCTGAAAGTTCACAGATTATCGGAATCGGCTCTAAAAAATCAATATCGGTCGATCCCTAATCCTGATCCTTGTGATGCAATCAGCATTTCAGAATTTCTATTGAATGCTCACAAGGAGCTGAGGATTGCCAATACACATTACTTGGGAACCAGGGGAGAACGTGCGTATTTGCCATCTGTTTTGTGTGTGTGTGTGTATCTGTGTGTGTGTTTTGTTATTTTAAATTGGGGAAACAGTGGGAACTTTCTACTTATTTTCACTTATTTGGTTTTAAAATGAACATGTCATGTGCCTTTTCAACTTAATGTAAACCCCCCCTCCCCTCCCCAAAATGCACTAACTTGACAGTATGTCACAGAGAAAAGATGTTTTCAGATATAATCACCTTATCTCTGATCCAGTGACTCTGTCCTATGCTCTGTCGGTGGTACTTTTTTTCAAATGGCAAATCTTGGCTTATTTACCAGCATGTCAATATCTGCACAGCGGGGGGCGGGGCCGGACCGCCGAGCTGGATGGTCGCACTCGACACCAGCTCCTGCAAATTAGGCCCAAATAAGCAACGAAAATGCGATTTTGGGCAGACAGCCGTCCAGCATCGGTGGCCCTCAGCGGGCAGAGAGCCCTGGATCCAGGGAGAGGCTGGCCGAACGGGCTTCAGTCCCCAGGAGGAGGGTTCCTCATTGGCACCTTAAGGCCTACTCTGGAGGTGAGCGGGGTGGACGGCCGCTGCCCCGCTGCCTGCCGATCAGCACCCTGCCATGAGTCGGACCCGTGGGGAACTGGCCCCGTACCCCCCCCTACTTGGACCGGGGGGGTGATCCCGGTCCCCACCCTCAGGCCCCGAATACCGCGAAACACCGGCGGTGCCGTAGCAGGGCCCCCAAGACCTGTAACCCAAGCACTGAAATAAAGATGTCGGAGGGCATGTGCGATAACATCGGGACCACAAGCAGACCGGGACTACCAGCTTATACTCTCAAACCCAAACACGCTACTCACCTCTGCTACGACCGAAGTCTCGGAGGCCTTCTCAGCGCCACACTCAACATGGCGGACACCGCGTGGTCTCCACGATCCAGAGCCGGCCTAGCAGACATCCTCTCCAAGCTGAACCGGCACTTCACCGATTTTTGGCGGAGGTTGAAATGGCAGATGAGCTGTCCTGCCTCTCCACCAACGAGTACCACCTGCATAATGCGACGCACCTTCCTACCAGCAGGAAAATCACCAACATGGCGGCGGATCAAGCACCACTCCTCTCTGAAACACACAGCGGCACTATGGAGGCGACTTCAAGGGCGCCAAACACGCTGAAACCGTAGCCCGAAACGCAGGGGACCATACAAGCGACCGCAGAGGCGACCAATATGCCTGCAATCAGGGACAATGTCCTGCAGTGTGACTGCTCGAGAAGGGACCATGCGGTACCCCTGGCTGGCATAGGATAGCCTGGGAGCTAGGACTGAGATACGAGTTAGGCCCTTTGCCGCTCACCGTCACTATCAGCCCTCGTGGTGGTGCTGGTGCCTACTAATCCATAAATAGTGATGTTACTTATGATGAAAAATAAGCAGTCTAATTAGAGGCCATGCAATTGTACCCTTCGTAATATATGCTTAATGTCTGTCTAGCATGCAACCTAACGTTTACTACTTAACCTGTCCCAAGCGAGTACAGCCTTGCATGTAATCTAGCTTAATGTCTATCCAGCATGTAACCTAACGTTTATTCAGCAGGTAACCTAACGCTTAATACACGGTGACATAAGCCTGAACAACTAGCCTGCAAATTTACCTACTTTTCTCATAACACATCTTAAGCTAATCCTGTTTCTTACTTTTGCTAGTAATCAGTTTGAATACAATTCTGTGTCAAGCGTTAATAACTTAAAAAAAAATGTGCAAAGTTTTTTCACTGCCTAACCAATGCAACTCTTTGTTTGACTTCACATGCTCTGACTGTTGTGGCAGGGTACGTTATATGTGATCTTCCATGCACAAATAAAATAAAGAATTAAAAAAAAAAAAAAAAATATCTGCACAGCGTAATGTGAGGCACTCCCTATACGCCCTAGCAGTGTCCACTTGGGAGTTACCATAGCAACCAAGGTGCATGCGCTGTAGTTGCCTTGAGTGGAGAGCAGGAGGCCTGCCTGTCTAAGGTCTCCTCTGCTCTCCCTTGTCAGTCAATATTTCAGAGCACGAATCCTTCCAATATTTGCTAGTACAATGTATTGATTATATTCTATGCTCTTTCAAGAGAGCATAAGTTATGGTACATGACGGGTACCCCTTAAATCTCAATATATGTCCTTTCTCCATCCTCAGGTCAAAGCGGGCTTGGAAAATCAACATTAATAAACACTCTCTTCAAATCCAAAGTGAGCAGGAAATCTGTGCAGCCAGCAGCCGAGGAACGGATCCCCAAAACTATAGAGATCAAAAGCGTCACACATGGTAAGGGTATCGAAAACTGTAAGATTAGACCAGGGATCAGAAATGAAGGAGTAAGATACAGGGCCGAGAAGTTGGCAGATGGGGAATAGAGTAATGTTTCTTGGTGTAATATGAAGGTTAAGAGTATAGCTCAGAGATTTTTGGTAAACACGGGATTATGATGAACTATGCATTATTTTGGGGGGGCTATTTCTAGAAGTAAGCTGTGATACAATGCCTCTGTGTCTAACCCCATTCCTTATGTGTTTGATATTCAGAAATAGAAGAGAAAGGAGTGCGTATGAAACTGACTGTTATTGACACTCCTGGCTTTGGAGACCATATAAACAATGAGAACTGGTGAGTGCATGGTGATTGACTGGAAATGTCAAGTCCTACTCTACCAGTCATACTTCTAGATGCTGACCACTGCAATCCTACTCCTGAATTGAGTTCTTGGAAGGAAAGGAATTAGGTTTTCTAGAAACTAATGGCTAGAACAATGTGGATAAGATGTCCACAAGCCAGAAGAGGAAGCTCCTAATTAGTGGGTCCTCTTCGTTGCATGGGGGGGGAGGGGGGAGACTGTCTGTAGATGCACCACCGAGGGACACTGGCTGTATCTGCAGGTTCTCTAAAGGTGAGTTTTGTGACAGATTACGCATGGGAGGCAAATATGTGTGCTTCTTTTGCACACCTCAACCCAGAAAACAGTTAGGTAGTATTTACTGAAATGCGTAAAAATGCAAAGGGGCCATTCCTAAGTAGCATTATTATTAAACTGAAAAATAAGATCCAAACATTTCTCTGGTTTTATATTGAACATAAAATAAGTTTGGCAGGAACAAGACAAATGAATGAGAAAAAATGAGCTCCCAGGGAAACCTAGAATGTGACGGCAGATAAGAACCATTCGGCCCATCTAGTCTGCCCAATTTTCTAAATACTTTCATTAGTCCCTGCTACAGGCACCTTCTGTCCTTGTTTTGGGGGGCAATTGGATTGATGTTATATCACCCTTTTGCCCCCACCCCTCCTAGTTTAAATACATCCTAGAAATACCTCTGAACTGCTCACTGAGAACATTTGTTCCCTTTTGAGAAAGATGCAAACCATCTTTTTTTGTACAGTTTATTTCCATTTCAAACAGATCTACCATGAGAAATGAAGCTAAATCCTTGCTCCCGACACCATTCACCAAGCCACAAGTTAAAGTCCCTAATACGCATCCGCCTGTCGTTTTGAGAACTTCAGAGAATGTGACCGTGTGGACACAACCTGCTGTATATCATTGGCAAAAACACAAAAAAACTTTACCTTTACCTCTGAAACTTCATTGCAAGCGAAGTATTTTGTCCCTAGATGGACAAGTATATCTAATTCCCCTTCCTGCTTTACTCGATTAACAATATTACATTCACGTCTCCTGTCTCTGTAAGCAGTAGCTCCGGGAAGACCTCTCACAATACCACTATTGTCCAGCTCCACACCTCTTATGACAGAATCCCCCAACAACTGCTTTCTATTAGGCCTCACCATAGTCTCCAAACCTGTCTTCATAATATCACTACACTCGGTGCCAGAGCCTGTCTCCACAACACCACTTCACTCAGTGGAATACAAATGTCCACAGCATGCAGCAGCACACTATATATGTAAATGTTGGTTACAAAGAACATTCAGTATAAACGGTCATGGTTGTGTTATGCATAAAGTGCTCCGTTATACAATGCTGATTTTAGTTTCTGACCATCCCATCTTCAGTGGTATAGTCTGCACACATAGGCTGTAAACTCAGGCTGTTGAAGAAAACCATGCACATAAACTCACGGGAGCTCAGATGAGAACAGCCAGCTCATTTAAATACCTTCCAGCAATCACAGCTTAGGCGGTGCACTTCGGAACAGTTCCCTTGCAAAATCAATGTTCCGTCATCAGACCACCTCGCAGTGAAATCCTTTTGGATTTTCGCATCACAAAAACTAGCTTCACATGCAGAATATAATAAACTTCACATTTTTTTTTTTTTGAAATGCAAAAAACATATCTGCCTATACTGTGCAAAAGGGGGGGACAAGACGACAGCCAAACGCGTTTCGCACTCAAACATGGGGAGCTGTTGAAAAATGCCGTTTAGATGATGAAGACATTCAGTTGATGTTATGTTCCCCTCTCCTTTGTGAAACGGTACAACCTCTAGTTTTGGGGAAAAGACTATATAGGTACAACCTTGATGTTCACTAGGTTTATTGTATGTATGCTTCCCAGTGTGATTAATCAAAGGGGAATAGACTTGTGCAAAAATGTCTTTTCAGAGATTAGTCAAAATAAAATTACAGTTAATTTTTTTTTTTTTTTTTTTCTAAGTTACCAGGAACTTTTTTCAAATGAATCCATGAAAGCAAATCTTTGCACACATCTAAATATAGTGCACCCAGCATGAAATCAGGTTCATTAATATCTAAACATAATCTGTAGAACAGGCCATAAAACATTTTTTGTAAATATTTATTTTGGAGTAAGGAAGAGGTTTTTATTATTACACAAAGGTACAGTGTTGCCAATAGTGATGAAACATTTGCTCTCTTTGTCTGGCATCTTTCTCTGTATATTAATAGGTTTCATTAGTTCTGTTACAAGTGTAGTTTTGTGCTCGTATAAATTCCAAGGTCTAATTAACAGTCAAATCGTTAAAGGAACAAAACCATTTATTCCTGACCCTATGGTGTTTAAAACACCATCTAGACCCCCGCCACCTAAATATAGCAAAATATTACCTTTATTTCAGTCTGCTGCTGTCAGCTCTGCCTCTGATCTGCTTGCTTGGCTGACATCAGAAGTGGTGTTCTGAGCCAATCATTATGAAAAAGCGTTGGATTGGCTAAGACTGTCAAGGAGGCAGATCAGGGGCAGAGGCAGCACAAGTCAAACACAGCCCTGGCCAATCAGCATCTCCTCATAGAGATGCGTTGAATCAATGCATCTCTATGAGGAAAGTTCAGTGGGTGGAGACTGAAAGTCAGTCACACTGAATGCAGCCCTGCCCCCAGGAAGCACCTCTAGCAGCCATCTGAGGAATGCCACTTTAAGTGTCCCTAGGCTGTAATGTAAACACTGTATTTTCTCTGAAGCAAAACCTCAAGCAAATTATTATACTCACCAGAACAAATACAATGAGCTGTAGTTGTTCTGGTGACTATAGTGTCCCTTTAGGCCTTTCTCTTTGGTATTTAACCAATATATTTGTTTTTTAACATTTCGGGTGTCTCTTAACCCCCCCAATAAGTAAACCATAAACGACATGCATTTTTCTCCAGGGGAGAGTGGTTATCTGCCTCTATTCCGCTCCACCCCTGAAGGCACTGCTGCTGATGGCAATCTCCCTTCCTCTCCATGTGAAAATGTCACATGCACAATAATTGCTGCAAATGAGCCAATCAGATGTGGCAATCGCCCAGTAGAACGCTTTTCATTGGGAAACATTAAATTAGTGCATCCCTATGGCAGCTCGCACTTAAAGATCGTTCCAAGCACTGTAAATCTGAAATGTCAGTTTGGTAGCTTGGGAGATCATTCCTAATCCTGTTTATAAAAGTGACGATTTCTCTTGAAATGTATGAATTGGGATGGGAATGTGGCTCCCGTTAATGCCTAAAGCTCTTCAGTTAACATATTGCGAGGATTTACTTTGGAGACTGCCTATTGACGTGGACTAAAACGCTAACCCACTGTTACTGCTACCAGTTGCCTACAATTCCGTAGTTCTTCATGTATCTGGCTTCATTCTCCCTGTATCTGGCTATGTGGTAAATGTAATATTTATTTTCATTATTCTTTAGCTGGCTGCCCATCATGAAGTTTATTAACGATCAATACGAGAAATACCTACAGGAAGAGGTAAACATCAACCGCAAAAAACGAATTCCGGACAGCAGAGTTCACTGTTGTATATACTTTATCCCAGCAACAGGACACTCGTGAGTATTGCCACGGCTTCGTCTACCTCTCCTTCACTAGTTACTTAGTAATGAAAAGTAGGTCAGCACTATTTAATCTGTACTCCACCACCATCACCACCGCCATCCTTGTTCAGCCTTATTGCCAGCGTAATCAATCAAGGGCTTTATAATAAATGCTTGTGTTGGTTTGTACTTCCTACTTTGCTGGATTATTAATAATACTTATCTGCTCATATAGTAATTTTAAAGCAGCTCTGTCACTTTTCAGTATTTCATAAAGGTATAATCTAACGGAGAAATAAGGAATTCACAAAAATTCCATTGCAATCCAAGGAGATCATGAGACAAAGTAGGGACTACCTTGTTTTATGAAAAATTGAGTTGACAGAAGGCAGAGCTCTGCCGCCAAATTTTGTCCAACCCCAGCAGCCATCACAATTAATGTCTGTGGGATTCAGACTGCCGCGGGATCCTCCATAGGCTTCTGGCAAATTTTAAGTACAATAAGCCGAAGATGGTCCCCATATCAGTTCTTTATCATCCTGTCTAAGTGATTGAGTGATCACAACCAGCAGTCTTATGCTTCGTTTTGTTTTTTTTTTTTTTTTTTACAGACTCCGGCCCTTGGATATTGAGTTCATGAGACGTTTGAGCAAAGTCGTGAATATTGTACCAGTCATTGCCAAAGCGGACACTTTAACTCTAGAGGAAAGAGATTACTTCAAACAGAGGGTAATTGAAAACATTTTATAGAGGGAACACTACGGACACCATAATCTCTACAGACTACTGTTGTGGTTATGATGGTAGCAGTGCCCTGGCACCTTCCCAGAGTTATTTGGCTTATACTGTTTTAGAATGGTTTGGGGACTTAGCTGGGTTCTGACACGGGCTCACAGCTCTTTCTGTAGAATCCCAATAACTCTACTGAGCCAAGCAGTGCTATGCATGTCACCTGAGCGTTCCGTGAACGCGGTCCTTTAACGGACTTGCTAAGCTCAGTGAAGACCTCTAGCTTTTCCTGCAGGAGAAGTCCGAACGCAGCATTGGTGCCCAGGTAAAAATAGATAAATGGTTTTGGCGTTGGAGTGTTCCTTTAATGGCCACCAATTGTGTCAAAAACCTTTCGGATAGTTGTCTGCTAATCAAAACAAGATTTTTAATAACCAAAAGCCGAGATGAACACCCATAGTTTTGTGGCCAATAGGAACATGTGGCACAGCTGTCAGTATGGCTCAATCTCACTTTTTTGCCCTTATTTCACAGATTCGAGCCGATCTGCAGAACAATGGAATAGACATCTACCCTCAGAAGGAGTTTGATGAGGATACAGAGGACAGGCTGGTAAACGAGAAGATTAGGGTGAGTGTAATATAGTGATTGTAACGGCACCCCGAGGCATAAAAAGGGGCTAAAAGCCGTTTAGTAGATCTTCCCTTCCAGAGACACAGGCACAGCTACTGTAGACCCCAATACACCGAACCGGAGAAGCATATGAATGCTCTCAAACATAAGAATGCTGTAAACAGCCGAATAGGAAAAACCATATGAATAGGTTTACACTCCTAGCAGTCAAACTGGAACAGCATACAATAAATCCCCCCCCAAGAACGAGACCAGGCTCCGTTTTGAGGGTTAAGCAGGAACAGACAGAGCTGTGGGTTTATTGTTCTTATATACACATTAGTACCACCCACAGGGTTTTGGAAAACAAGCAATAAACACGTACAATACACTCAGACACTCCCACACAAAATCCTCCCCGCTGCCTGTGATACAATTACCTTACACAATGGGTAATGTAATTATCACAGGCCGAGAAATAGTTTTTCCACATTATTCATAACTTTAAAAGCATGCATCACATTCACATAACATTACATTTTCAGAATCCGCATACTCCAAATACAAACATACGTCAAAATCATACAAATTGGTCCAGTGGTTCAAAAGATAGATCGTAGTCCTTTGTGACCAAATGAAGCATGGCTTTTCTGCCCAAAACCAGTTCCACAGAGTCTTCTATCCTGGAGATAATTGGGAAGTAATCCAATTATCTCCAAGGACAGAGACAAAACTCCATTGAACAAATGGCAGCAAAAGACAATAAAATACATAAAAATATAGAACTGTGCAGCCATTGCATAAAACAGGTACATTCAACATATCCCCAGATAGCTTAGGTCTGAGCGCACATTATTACTGAATGGCGCTCAGACCACACACATACAGTTCAATTGCCATGGAGCCAAAGTCTTTTATTACACGAATAGGCTCCATGGCATAGCTATCTGGGTTAAATTAGTTCATTCAGTAAATCCGAGAATCTACCGAACGCCAGGGCAGAAATACATGAATAGACCTTTCTGCATAGGAAAATAAAGTATTTAAATGCCGGTCCATAGTCAAAAGGCAGCAGGCATGCAACCAGGCTCCTCCAATGCACAGTGCCGAGATTGGTCTCGTCACAGTGATCAACCATGTATCTTTGGCATGCTCATTAGTTGATGTAGATCAAAGCCTTACTTACAGCAAGGCAAGTTCTTAGATATAAAATGCACAAAAATAAGGTTAAGTGCTAAAAAGGGTAATGGTAGATAAAAGGTGGCAGCTCGTACAACCTAAGCCAGAGTCTCTTGCCCGGAAGCAATATGAGGTAGTGGTAGGAAGGAGTTGGGAGTAACGCCTTGATGTGACCTCAGGTGATGTATTAACAAGATGACATTGGGAGGGTAATATAGCGTAGTATATTCTACAAATGGAAGGTGGACGAAAAAGAGATACACGTACAATGGGCTGCGCTTGAGCGGTATAACACCTGCTTAAGAATGTGGTGTGTCTCTTAATCTTGTTGAGTAGTCCATAAATATGAAACAGAAATACACTATATAGTGCAGTAACTTTGGATTATATTGATTAATTAAATAGGTGGATAAGAATGCACGCACATTTATTGGAGCCTTCTTTATGGCTCACTTAAACAAAGTGGAGTGGTATAATCCCCAATGTAAGGCTGTGTTGATGGTGCATTCTCCGTAATATATGTGGAAAAACGAATTTAAAGTGAATGAAATTTTACTTACTAGCTTCACAGCAAAGTAAGGTTTTGCTCAATCCATAGGACTCTCGTGGTACACTCCCTAAATTGGAGGCTGAATTCCAGAAGATTGATGGAGTTCCAAGAATAAAACTGTATCTATCTTTAATACAATGAACTAAAACAATAAAGCAGGAGTAGTGAAAGTAACACGGACTCGTTTCACCACCGCATAGGTCTTTTTCAAAGTGTTTCAGCAGCCTGGACATTCCAGCCCACCTTGTGTTTCAAGTACTCCTCCAGAGCGGTGTTGCAATCATCGTTGGTAATACTTCTAACAAATGTTCCTTTTACTCATCTTCAGGAAATGATTCCATTTGCTGTGGTGGGCAGTGACCAAGAATACCAGATTAATGGCAGACGGATACTGGGCCGGAAGACCAAATGGGGAACCATAGAAGGTATTTTACTCGGGGAAAGAAAAGGTCCTCATCCCTCACCTGAGTGTTTTGGTGATGTATAGTCTCTGACCCATTCCAGTACTCAATCTATTGTGTATATCTGAAAGAGGAACTTTCACATGTGCGATTACATACATGGTGATGACAAAGCTAGGCTGTCTGTGCATGCTATGTTAACTATAATAACCTAAACCTAGTTGGAAACATGGACATAACCCTGTCCAAGGAAAGTCTAAAGCACACCTACTCATTTTCCTGTAGATGTATAAGAGCCCGCAAAGCATCATCGGGTGGTAATCTTACTCTGAATAGAGCAATGCGTCAGGGTGTGACAATGAAGAACTGTCCCTTTCAGAGATGTTAAATAGAGGGTACTGGTACATGTCAACTGAGATCTAAAATACTAATAGTGAAGTAATTGGCAGGAACAGTCAACAGTTTTTTGACCGTGATTGCGTTTTAGAACTTTGTCACATAGGTGTTCGTTATATACATTTGTGCTTGATTACTTTATAACATAGAATGTGACGGCAGATAAGAACCATTCGGCCCATCTAGTCTGCCCAATTTTCTAAATACTTTCATTAGTCTCTGGTCTTATCTTATAGTTAGGATAGCCTTATGTCTATCCCATGCATGCTTAAACTCCTTTACTGTGTTAACCTCTACAACTTCAGCTGAAAGGCTATTCCATGCATCCACTACCCTCTCAGTAAAGTAATACTTCCTGATATTTTTAAACCTTTGCCACTCTAATTTAGGACTGTCCTCTTGTTGTGGTAGTTTTTTTCTTCTTTTAAATAGTCTCCTCCTTTACTGCGTTAATTCCCTTTATGTATTTAAATGTTTCTATTATATCCCCCTGTCTCGTCTTTCCTCCAAGCTATACATGTTAAGATCATTTAACCTTTCCTGGTAAGTTTTATCCTGCAATCCATGAACCAGTTTAGTAGCCCTTCTCTAAACTCTTTCTAAAGTATCAATATCCTTCTGGATATTGGAGATACGGTCTCCAGTACTGCGTACAATACTCCAAGTGAGGTCTCACCAGCGTTCTGTACAATGGCATGAGCACTTCCCTCTTTCTACTGCTAATACCCTCTCCCAATACAACCAAGCATTCTGCTAGCATTTCCTGCTGCTCTATTACATTGTCTGCCTACCTTTAAGACATCAGAAATAATCACCCCTAAATCCCTTTCCTCAGATGTTGTGGTTAGGACTCTATCAAATATTCTGTACTCTGCTCTTGGGTTTTTATGTCCAAGATGCATTATCTTGCACTTATCCACATTAAATGTCAGTTGCCACAACTCTGACCATTTTTCTAGTTTACCTAAATCATTAGCCATTTGGCTTATCCCTCCTGGAACATCAACCCTGTTACATATCTTAGTATCATCGGCAAAAATACATACCTTACCATCAAGACCTTCTGCAATATCACTAATACCTTACCACCAAGACCTTCTGAACTATCACTAAAAAAATATTGAAGAGAATGGGTGCCAAGCAGTGCTGTGTTTAATGCCAGTTGTGTTTCCACTTGTTGAATAGTATGCAGTAAGATGTCCTTATATTGTACATTCTGTTTCTAGATTGTTTTTATATTTTTTTTAACAAACCTTCTAAAACAAACCCTGTAATGTGACAGATGAATTTTCTTTGCTCACTAAAATCCTGTAAAATAAAAGAACTTATCTTTACCCGTCCTGGTGATGTCTGCGTTCTGCATGGAAGCCAATCCTCCCGGTCTGTGTACCAAACAAAACCTAATTTTTCCATTCTGTTTAAAGCATGTTATCTCAAGTCATAATCTGGACAATATGGTGTTTTAACCCCCACCCCTCCTGCCACTCACCAGGACAATACAATAGATGCTCTGAGTTGCCCACATGCACTGTACAAACAGGATTTGATCTCCTTTAAGAATCCTGCACAATAGAGGGTTTCAGCTCCGCTCTCCAAACCAAGATAGGGCCTGACTTTCTCATTCCTTGGTACTGTCTGGTGTTTTGCTTAGATGCCATCTTCTATCTCCCCCTCATTCACTGTTAAGTGTCTGACCCTTCTCCACAGTTTAACTTGTTGCTTAGTACGAGAGTCTTTGTTATAAACAGTTTGCTGGGAAGAAACCGAACATTTAATTTAGAGCGCCTATATTCCTTCCCGAGTGATTGCATGCTTTCTGTACCATGAACATCCACGTGATGCACCATTTGAAATTAGTATTTGAAGGTTGAAATGTTTGAGAGGAAGGCAGCTCTGTAATGTTAGTGAATATAGCCCCTAAATGCAAATAGGGAATGGCCCCAGCAGTCCCTGTGCTTCTTAACAGGTCTTACTTTTATTTATCTTTTTCCTTGACCATCCTTTACGAAATGTGCAGCGATTAACCCTAAAAGTAGCAGCGTGCAGATTGGATTCATTGTTCCCATCCCGTTTAAATTTGATGGCTTTTGCAACACTCCTTCCCCTCGAAACTCGTATATATTTGCTTATATGCGTACATACCTAAAAGCGATAATTGTGCATTATAACCAAGAGAGGTTAAAGGAAGTAGGATGCCTTTAAGCCCAACGCGAGTCCTGTTAAAGCTCTGGAGTGTGCTGTTCATGTTCACTGAAGCAGCCGTATACACAACTTTTTATTTGTTTTGCTTTGAGTTGAATTCTGAAAAGGTTCCGTAATCCTATCGCTATGCACTTCTCTATAGTGGTTTCTTTGTGTAACATTGCTAACACATGATGAGCGCTTTCTTACTACTGCCACGTCTCTACTTTTAATTCGGAGTGAGGTTTCATGTGCACCCTTCTCTCTCTCTCTCTCTGTCTCTCTCTCTCTGTCTCTCTCTCTCTGTCTCTCTCTCTCTGTCTCTCTCTCTCTGTCTCTCTCTCTCTGTCTCTCTCTCTCTCTGTCTCTCTCTGTCTCTGTCTCTCTCTGTCTCTCTCTCTCTCTCTGTCTCTCTCTCTCTGTCTCTCTCTACCTCCCTCTTGCTACTCCATAGATTCAAATAATTTTTTTGGTTTCAGACAAGCCAAGCGTCCAACATAGATTTAACCTCCTCTAAACCATACAAATTGTAGCGCATCTGCAAACTGCATACAAGTTCAGGCCTGACAGATGATCCACATCTTGCTGAGGGATTTTGCATGAAATGCTGGGGACGAACCATTCTTTGCCAGTAATTTTTGGCTCATTGTTGGTTGGACTTGTAGAACCTTTTCGAGGGAGAAACCGTTCTTTTAAAACAAACTCTTGTAAGAAATGGCTTCCCCAGAAGAGCTCTGGTGTCTGTATGGAAACCCCCATTTGAATTAAAGGAAATTTTGATTCCATGGAGAGTTGTTTTTTTTTTTTTTTTATATATATATTTGTTTAGATTCTAAATTCAGTTTTACATCTTTGTAAAGAGTTATTCAAAGTATTGAGTGATGGCTCAAATCTGCCACCCAGTGGCTTCTTTAGGAAGTTTTTAAATAATCACATTACCAATGTACTTGGCAAATAGGCTACAATATCTGTGTGTTATGCAGGTAGCTTCGCAATCTTTGGTAAATAATTCTTATACCAATTGTTCTGTCATACTCATTTTCACTCCCCCTTTTTCTATTCCCTTAGTGGAAAACATTGGCCACTGTGAATTTGCCTGCCTGCGGGATTTGCTTATCAGGTAACTGTCCGTTTTTAAAGAACACAGATAATTTGAATATGTTTATCCATATTGTAATGTTTGTTGCTTCCAGAATATGCTAAGCAGTGTATTTAATTTATTTATTTTGTTTTCACCTGCAACATATATGCCCTGTTTTCAATAGAAATTAATTCTTCTGGCATTAAACTATGCCCGATTTGCTTTCCTATCTACATACAGGACACACATGCAGAATATAAAAGATATCACCAGCAGTATTCACTTTGAAGCATACCGCGTCAAAAGGCTTCAGGAGGGCAACGTGCTTTCCAATGGGACGGCAGAAAAAGACTACTCTTCCAATGAAATGTAGCCCCCCTGCCTGTGGCATCCACATTATCATCACCCTGTCTTTCTGTTAATGTGTCTGTCTTCTGCTCCCCGTGTCATGTTGCTGGAGGGGAGGGGAGTCTGAGAGAAGGGCGAGGAAGGACAGACTGTGAATATTTTGGGGATTCTCTTGTTCTGTCTGGTGTCGAGCTAAATTGTGCCATAATGGGCAGAGGTGGTGACGCTGTTAAGGAGGGAGAGTTTGTGGAAACATGGACTGCCAAAATGTATCCTTTCATTCTGCCCTGAATTTAGCTTATAGGTAGGCTGATTTTCTGGCTTATGGCCCTCTACTCCTCTGAAGTGGTTGATTATTTTTTTATTGAATTTTTTTGTTTGTTTGTTTTTACCCCATTAGCCACCACTTATGAAAATGTGTAGAATTGTCAAAAACCTATAAAGGTTCTTTAGCCCTACTAGTAAGTTTGCAATGCATGCAGTGCCTTCTCTCCTCCACTTCCTGTATAATATAGGACTCTCCAATGTGCTGAGGCTCGAACGTGCAGTTGTATGAAAGTGACCACATTACAGGGTGTCCCGGATAAATGTAAGGGACAGGTTGACGTGGAGGTATGAAATCTTCCATTAAAATATGCCAACCTCTTAAATTCTGATGGTTCTAGATAAGGAAAGTGAGTATAGATTTACGTCCCAGCTTTATTTTGCAGGTTATAAATTGTATTTATTATGGTTACGAGTATTGATGGGGGCAGAGGGACACTGGATGGTGAATGGGGGTGACTATAGGGGTAAGAAGGTAGACCTGGCCATTGTTAGGTGCAGAGGGTGTTGGATGTTCTTGGGTGATTTTCTACTTATTTCGTCCCACCATTATTGTTCTGTATTTTGCTTTAACGTTCTGCTATCTGTCATTATCGTCACCCTACATACGAGTTTCTGTACCATTCCAACACTCTTTGCTACCCGCCATATACATTTCAAGCCTCCCGTCTTCATAAGTGTTAATGGCTTGTTTGCTTTAAATGTTTGTCGGAGGTGAGGGTATTGTACCACCTTTTGCGGAAATTATGCCTTTAACTCCTCTCCAAAAGGAAACAATTTAACGTCTATTGTGTATTTAATTTTTTTTTTTTTTATAAAGCAAACCTGTCGCTTTGTCATATTGTGAATTGTCCCTGTTTTAAACCCTTTTGTTCATCTTTCAGAACATCCTTCCATTTGCTAAGCTGCGTTCAGACAAAATAAAATGTAAAAAATTAACAAAAAAAAAACTCATTTACTGGTCGAGTTGCTATATTTTAGCAAATAAAAAAAAAATATATATTAACTGAAAGATATATTATTTCCGACGCTAAGGATTAAGGTATGAAAAGGCAGGACGCTAAATGCACTTGAAAAGATGTCACCTGTCTGTGATGTTATTGTACTGTCCTTTGTTAAAAGGAAAATTAAATGTTTTTCCCCCTTTGTAATGCTTTTAGTGCGTGTTTTTTGTTATTTCGAGGACTGAAAGTAAAAAAATAAAATATCCTAAAGTGACCTTTTATTTGATTTATATGCATTCTGAAAAACTAGTCTTTTTTTGTATAAATAATAAAGATGTCTTTTAAAATGTATTTCGTAAAATAAATGTTGCAAATGCAAACGTTTTGCATTTTATTTCTCCCCCCCCCCCCCCCCCCCTCCCTATCACAGATATTGGTAGAAATATGTACAAAAAAAAAAGTTACAATTTGGTACCACCATCAGTAATATTTTGAATATACAAAGTTATAACAAGGGAATGGAGTAAGAGAACCCAGAAATATATTGTCCATGTTTAAGGATCCCCCACCTGAAGTTCACCACTCATACCAGGAGTGTCCAAAAGGTAGACACCCAGATGTTTTAAAACTTCAACTTTTATGATGCCTTGTTATTCTAAAGGTATGCAAAGATATACAAAGCATCATGCGAGTTGTAGTTTTTACAGATTTATTTTGGATCTCTTTTTTTCTACTTCCTTTCCAATCAATTGTAGGACATTAATCCCCATTACTCCTTCAAAGAACACTATAGGGTCAAGAACACAAACATATATTCCTGATCATTTAGTGTTAAAAACACCATCTATCCCCTCACTTGCCCCCCTAAATATACCAAAATCATATCTTTTATTTCAGTCTGCTGCTGCTGGCTCTGCCCCGGATCCACCTGCTTGGCTGACATCAGAATTTGTGTTCTGAGCCAATCACAATGCTTTCCCATTGGATTGGCTGAGACTGAAGGAGGCAGATCAGGGTCAGAGCCAGCAGAAGCCAAACACAGCACTGACCAATCAGCAGCTCCTCATAGAGATACACTGAATCAATACATCTCTATGAGGAAAGTTCAGTGTCTGCATGCAGAGGGTGGAGACACTGAATGCCATTCACACAGTGCAGCACTGCCCCAGGAAGCACCTCTAGTAGACCGCTGAGGAGTGGCCAGTGGAGGTTTCACTAACCTGTAATGTAAACACTGCATTATTTACTACAAAAAGCCTGCAGGGAAGGATTACACGCTCCAGAACAAATACAATAGGCTGTAGTTGTTCTGGTGACTATAGTGTTCCTTTAACTGATTGTTTTAAAAGTCATTGTTTTTATATTGTCAACATATTCCATAGCACAGTGCAGTCATGAAGATGCTTATAAAAGATGAAAGTGGCTCTGTCACAGTCTGAATTTTCTGCATAGTTTGCAGGCCCCCTCTCCCCCCCCCCCCCCCCCCCCCCTCCCCCCCAATGGTGACATTGCTGCTGGAGGGCACCGCCATCTTCTTCTCTTCACTTTTCCTCAACTTCTTGCACCTCCATTACCGGAACCCGACGTCGGCGCTGTAGTCTTAAGCATGGATGAGTACAGCATTGAAGTCTATGGATGATCCCGTGAGACCCTCCATACAAGGAGCTTTATTTCCCTACAGCCATCACTGCTCAGGGGTGGGGGAAGTGACAAGCTTGGCAAAGGTAGCTCCACCTCAACGAAGACACTCGTGTACATTGGATTAACAGTGCTAAAGTTCCACACCCGCATTTCAAGCTTCCCTATAGGAAAGCACTAAGTTAGTGTTCTCTTATGATGGACTTCTGTATTACGTGACAATTTTACTGTCCATTCAGTGGAAGTGCCTCTAGTGGCTTTCATAGTGAGTCATTGCAGTTAAAAAAAAAAAAAAAAAAACTACATTTTATATTGCGAGGTTAAAAGGACTGAGCTACTCCAGCCAAACTTGTAGACCAGATGAAGTGGTCTGGGTGACCATATTGTTTAAGAAAATCTATATTTTTAGGTTATATGTTTTATTCTTAAATATAACAATTTACACTTATTTTTACTATTCTGAATGCTGTTTTGCAGATTTTATCTATCAATTTTCTGATGTTTCCACTGCTCAAGGCTATACAACGTATTGAAATATCTTTCATACAGATGTGGTATTATAGCAATTGTGCAAGATAGGACACATTCAAACCTGTAATTATACTCCACTTAGTAAAGAGACAGGAGGGGGAAAAAAAAACAATCGCTATGAAATTCTCCTCGTTTTGTAACTGGAGCAGCATATTACACACTTTAGTACAAGATACTTTTTATTTTATTAGAAAAAGAATGTAATAAAAATAGGATGAATACTATAACTAGCACAGTCCTAGACTGTGGAGTTCAATTTAATATTCGCTTTTATATTAGTAAAAAAATAAGAATTGGGGGCGGGGCCGAGCCGAGCGGTCGCAAGGAAGCACAGCTCCCGCTCAACATACCTATTCTCCACGATAAACCGTGAATTTAGCTGGACCCAGCGACCCTCTAACGCAACCTGCAACCTACACGGGCTACCGGGGCCGGGGAGAGGCTCGCTCCCGTAGTTCCAGTCCCCCGGAGGACGGGTCCCTTGCAGCAACTAGCAGGTACCTGCCTGGCGGTGAGTGGAAAGGACGGCCGCCGCTCCACTATCCTGCCCAACGGAGCCCGGAACCCGCAGGGCACATCGGCGGGCCCGGCCCTGTTCCCCCCCCCCCCCCTCCCCCCCCCTCTGGACGGGGGGGGTGATCCCGGTCCGTGCTTCAAACCACACGAGGAGGCGATCTCAGCCCACCTTGCAGGCCCAAGACCCGCGGCCAAGATGGCGGAGGCCACGTGTGCGGGGAATGAGATGCGGAACCTGAAACAGACTGCTGATTCCACCTAGCGAGGTACACAAGGCTGCAAACATGCAGCTGCTCCAAAGTCTGGTGACCTAAAGAATGCTGAGTGTTAAAGCCCCCTATGTGACACACTACTCATGTGGATGGAGCTGCCTGTGAAACCGCCCGCACTACTTCTGGGCTGGGCGCCCACCACGAGGAACCCCTCTGTAGCCTGCCATACCTCCTGGGAGAACACAGAGACCCGGCATAACCCAGGACCCACGATCCTGCTGATAGGATCAATGGCTAAAGGGCACGAGCGCCTGCTAAGGCCCTGGGCTGAAGGCTGGTGGCCCACGGACACAGAACCACCACAGCCACAACACCGGGACACCTTACACCACTATATACCCGATGGAGTACGAAGGCAACTATGGATACACTAGCTACTACCATACGGACTTAACTACATTATTACTGGACTTGGGCCGACTACCCTGAATCTATCAGCCGACGCATGTCAGTAAGATGCTTCTGCATACCCGGTCCACGGTCCGCACACACTCCAGGGGTTAGCGGACAGGACCAGCTCACACCGGGGCGCAGCGGGCCTATTTTTCTGGACAGCGGGTAGTAGCAAGCGGGATATGATAGACATACCAACAAGGATATAACAGCGGGGACCCACTAGTCAGAACAACATGGCCTATCATACTGCCTCACACACTGCGTGCCACGACTACTCTGACCAGCTGTGACCGCATAAAATGAATGCCCCCCACATAAGCGTAGTTAAACAAAACCTTATCAAGGTATAGATATCGAAGCGATGATACCCGACATTGATGTTAACTTTAAGCTAATGTATATCAATGCATAGTTATTGAAGCGACGATACTCGACATTTACGCTAACTTTAAGCTAATGTTTATCAATGCATAGATACTGCAGCGACGATACATGACATCACAGTTAACTCTAAGCTAATGTTTATTAATGCATGGATATTGAAACGACGATACTCAACATCAATGTTAACTTTAAGCTAATGTTTATTAATGCATAGATATTGAAGCGACGACACATGACATCACAGTTAACTCTAAGATAATGTTTATTCAATGCATGGATATTGAAACGACGATACTCAACATCAATGTTAACTTTGAGCTAATGTTTATTAATGCATAGATATTGAAGCGACGATACATGACATCACAGTTAACTCTAAGCTAATGTTTATTCAATGCATAGATATTGAAGCGACGGAACTCGACATTAATATTAACCTTAAGCTATGGTTACTACTCGACAATTTGACTGCACAAGTTGTTTTCGCTAACTGACATAAAAATAAAAATTAGGCATAATTATCCGGGAAATGTAACAACCAATGTATCAACCCTAACCTGTACATCACTCATGCAATTCCCTCTCTTTATTCTGTGCCCTTTTGCACATGCCTTAATAAAAGAAAGATTGACAAAAAAATAAGAATTCTCTCCTAAAGGGCCACTCTAAGTACCAAATCCACTACAGCTTAACTATTTAATGACATTCGGATGTTCATTGCGGCCCTCCGCACAGTGAGTTAAACGACGTTAGGATGTCATGAAACCTCAACATTTTTATGTGAGCAAAGAATTCCAGGTATCAATCGATAACTAAGGTTCCTCTCTGTCACCTGAGGCCATTTTTGTGGCCCCAGACTAAGACGAGCTGTATTCAGTCCTCTAAGTGATACAGCCTCTCAAATCTATTTAAATTGCCACGGCTCAACAGTTGCACTTAGCAGCTGTGATACTGAGCCAGCTCTGACATGGTGTCCCTGTATGCCACCCTGCCGACTGTGATCAGTACTGGGCTTTGTCAGGTGCTCCGCGCCAACCATATAGGTATCGGCACGGTCAGCATGAGATGGATCAATCGCCCTGTCACACAGAAAACATCCAGTAGATGGCGATCATGGACCGCACACTGATTTTCAGCAGAGGGAATTTCTCTGGGTTAGGGATAATGTAGGGTTAGGGTAGGTGTACAGTTACTGTGGGATAGTGTTAACTGTAAAAAAAATATTTAGATACTAGGCACAAGGCATTTAGCAATCCGGACTGATACATGATTCATTCTCCAGTCCTTTTTCTTTAGTTGCACTTGATGTGGTGGTAATTCTTAGCAGCAAAAATGTTTTCCTCTTTCTATTTTTAGACATTTTTATTCATACTAAAAGGGTCTCTCCACTGCCAAATAAAATTTTAAAAAGTGTTTAGTAGATACATTCCAAATAGAAATATGCATGTATTTAGTTATGCATGTTTTCATTGGTTATATATCTAAAAACCGTTTGCAAAAGTTGCAGATCTCACGTCTGCTGCCATTGCAAGCCCTCACCTCCTTCTGTGGCCTAGACTTTCTGTGGCTGTTCAATCACATAAGGCCGGCCTTAGGGAGGTGCGAGCTGTGCTGATACACAGGGTGCCATGGCAGTGCGCACGCGCAGGACCAGAGATGCAGTGCAAAAATTCCAAAAGCCAGCCTCGACTGCAAATAATAAATTCAGCCTGCACCCACTGCCTGGTTACTGTTTGAACATAGAGGGAAAGCAGGAAGGCGTTCCATCTTACCAAATAACTACAGGGACTGCAGTGCCCCTGCTCCTAAAGGAAAAAGGTAAGTGTGTTTTTGTGTGTAACTGTCTGCCTCTGTGTGTGTGTGACTGCTGTAACTGTGTGTGCGACGGTCTGCATGTGACTGTTTCTGAAACTATTAGACTGTCTACCTGTGAATGTTTGTGACTGCCTGGGACTTTGTGCATGTGACTGCATTTGACATTATATGTATCTGACTGTGGGACTGTGCATGTGACACTGTAAAAATACATACCTGCATTCACACATAGGCCTATATATATATATTTTTTTTTCTTTAAATTTGAATTAACTACCCATCACAAATATCACACACTGTTAATACACCCATCACTAATATTACACAGTCCAGATTCTCAGCACACCACCAGATATCAGCATGCTCCCCTCCCTGCAAGGTAACAACATAGAAGGGGGTATGAATATTTAATAAATTATTAAAAAAAAGTTACTAAAGGAACTATAAAAACACTATAAGACCTTACACTCACTATACATGGATGTGCGGGTGTGACCAGGGAGGGACGCTGTGGACATTATTCGCACAGGGCGTTTAAGGCCAGCTCTGTACAATGGGTGGACTAACAGACCGTATTTGTAACCATGATGAGTTGGACGCACAGGAACAGAGGGATTGAGGCCCTGCTCAATGATCTTATATGCTAGAGGGAGTGGGGTATAGTGACACTAAGGGTAAGGGTAGGGTAGAAAAGTAGGATGCTAGGATAGTATTCATTGATGGCTTAGTGTTTTGTTTTGATGACCGTTTCAGGAGAGGAATCGGGGTGCGGGGAGGGAAAGCTGTTCACTGTTTAATTGATATGCTTTCCTGAAGAAGTAAGTTTTCAAAGATTTTTTTTTTTTGAAGGAGTGTTGGGTGAAAGTCTAACAGAGATGGGAAGGACCTTCCATAGGAACGGTGCAGCCCTAGAGAAGTCTTTAAGGTGGGCATCAGAGGTAGGAGTAAGAACAGAGGTTAGACGTAGGTCCCAGCAGAGCGTAGGGGCCTAGACAGGACATATTTCTGAGGATAAGTAGGTCGGAGCAGCATTGTGTAGATATTTGTAGGCAAGTACCAGGATCATAAATGGAGCCCTGTATCTTACAGGGAATGACAGAGGGGGGAGGTGCGGGAGGACAGGAAGATGAGCCTCGCGGCCGCATTCATTATAGACTGTAACGCGGCAAGCTGTGAACACGTAACACTGAGAAGGGTATTACTGTAGTCAAGGCGAGAGAGGATGGCGGCATGGACAAGCACCTTAACCATAGGGGTGGATGCGCTATGGAAGCGGCAGGATTCTGATAGCAGAATTCCCAATGTAAAAGTCTTTGCAACGTAGATGCCATGAGCAATTGCTGCCTCTTGAAATTAGCTCCACTGAACTAAACAAACTGCAAAGTCAAAGGACGGACTGTCCCTGCTAAGCAATGCAAACACTGTCTCTTCTGATGCCACCTCTGGTTGGTGTTTAGTGAGTGAGTGCAACCTTCTCTGTTTCATATTGCAATCTCCAGTGGCTGTCACTCAGACAGCCAATAGGGGAGCTTAAGTGAACACAAATCAGGAATACAGACCTGTATGTATATAATACAAAAGAACAATCACTTTTTGCCCTTAAAACAAAAAGATGAATATACAACACTTATCTTAGTAGGCAAAGGTAACAGCTTCCTCCAGGGATATCCCAGCATAATCCCTCCAATATAGAATAGATATATGCAAAAATGAGGATTCAGCTGTAGATCTACAAAGAAGTGCGCTAAGTAGAATAGAACTCACAAGATTGATGAATGTGTTCACGCCCCCGAATGATATCAGGGGAGGCACCCTTGGACACAAACCATTCATCAATCTTGTGAGTTCTATTCTACTTAGCGCACTCATATTTTATCATACAGTGTTGCACTATTGTTTTATTTTATTCTTTGTAGATCTACAGCTGTATCCTCATTTTGCATTTATCTATTCTATATTGGAGGGATTATTGCTGGGATATCCCTGGAGGAAGCTGTCCCCTCGGTCTACTAAGATAAGTGTTGTATATTCATCTTTTTGTTTTAAGGGCAAAAAGTGATTGTTCTTTTGTATTATATACATACAGGTCTGTATTCCTCAGACACGGCGAGGGAGCTCTAACCTCTCTGCTCCCTCGCTCAATGTTTTCTGATGCCGCGGGAGCCAGAATATGACGTCATATTCCGGCTCCCGGCATCAGTAGACAGCCCGCGAGGGAGCAGAGAGGTTAGAGCTCCCTCGCCCCCTCGAATCTGAACTCTGCCACCCGCTGAAGTGAAGCCCCACTGGACCCCAGGGACAGATCCACACCAGCTCTCCAGGTAGGGAGGCTGGGTGGACATTTAATATTAATAACTTGTGTGTGTGTCTGTAAGTGTATGTATGTGTGTCTGTCTGTGAGTGTGTGTGTCTGTAAGTGTATGTGAGTGTGTGTGTGTGTTTGTCTGTGAGCAGAGTTCTTGTAGAATAGAAGAAAGAAGGCGCAGAGTACTTGTAGAATAGGAGAAAGAAGGAGTAGAGTACTTGTAAAAAAGGAGAAAGAATGAAAATAAAAAGGAAAAGGACAGAATTGCTGTTGGCTAATAATAGTAAGTGGGCTGCCTAGCTCAGCCTTCCTACTAGGCCAGTGATGGCGAACCTGTGGCACGCCGGGCCCTTTCTGTGGGCACGCGGCCATAGGTTCGCCATTAATGCAGAGTAGGCACCTGCTTGCCCAAAACGGCAGGTGCCTACTCTGCTTCCGGGTCGGGGGGCAGGGGAGGGATCTTTGAAGCAGCTCCCCTGTCCTTTTTTTTTTTTTTTTTTTAAATGTTTACCCCCATCCCCACACACAGCACCCCTACCCCCCAGCAGTACCCCTACCCCCCACACACACAGCACCCCTACCCCCAGCAGTACCCCTACCCCCCCCACACACACAGCACCCCTACCCCCCCACACAGTACCCCTACCCCCCCACACACAGCACCCCTACCCCACACACAGTACCCCTACCCCCACACACACAGTACCCCTACCCACACACAGCACCCCTACCCCCCAGCAGTACCCCTACCCCCCACACACACAGCACCCCTGCCCCCCCACACAGTACCCCTACCCCACACACAGCACCCCTACCCCCCAGCAGTACCCCTACCCCCCACATACACAGCACCCCTGCCCCCACACACAGTACCCCTACCCCCCACACACAGTACCCCTACCCCACACACAGCACCCCTACCCCCACACACAGCACCCCTCCTCTCCCCAGCATCCCACCCCTCCCCCACACCCAGCACCCCTCCCCTCCCCCACACCCAGCACCCCTCCCCTCCAACCCTTCCCTCCCCTACCCCACAGTACCCCTACCCACACACAGCACCCCTACCCCCCAGCAGTACCCCTACCCCCCACACACACAGCACCCCTGCCCCCCCACACAGTACCCCTACCCCACACACAGCACCCCTACCCCCCAGCAGTACCCCTACCCCCCACATACACAGCACCCCTGCCCCCACACACAGTACCCCTACCCCCCCCACACATCACCTCTACCCCCCCACACAGCACCCCTACCCCCTACACAGCACCCCTACCCCCCCACACACAGCACCCCTACCCCCCACACACCACAGCACCCCTCACACACACATACAGCACCCCTCACACACACACACAGCAGCCCTACCCCACACACAGCAGCCCTACCCCCCACACAGCACCCCCACAACACACACAGCACCCTTACCCCCACCCCCCACACAGCACAGCAACCCTACCTCCCCACACAGCACAGCACCCCTCACACACACACAGACCCCTACCCCCCACACAGCACCCCCACAACACACACAGCACCCTTACCCCCGCCCAGCACCCCCACACAGCATAGCACCCCTCATACACACAGCACAGCACCCCTCATACACACAGCACATCACCCCTCATACACACACACACAGCTCAGCACCCCTCACACACAAACACACACACAGCACCCCTCATACACAAACACACATACAGCACCCCTCATACACACACCACCCCTCACACACACACACAGCACCCCTCACACACAGCACCCCTCACACACAGCACCCCTCACACACACAGCAACCCTCACACACAGCAACCATCACCCACACCACCCCACACAAACACATACACTACACCCCTCAATGCAGTATGTGTGTGTATTCAGCAGTCTGTGTGTGTGCGTGTATTTAGCAGTGTGTGTGTATTCAGCAGTCTCTGTGTGTGTACACAGCAGTCTCTGTGTGTACTAAGCAGTCTGTGTGTGTGCTCAGCAGTCTGTGTGTGTGTGTACTCAGCAGACTGTCTGTGTATTCATCAGTCTCTATATTCAGCAGTCTTGTGTGTGTGTGTGTGTGTGTGTGTGTGTATTCAGCAGACTGCGTGTTTGTATTCAGCAGTCTGTGTGTGTGTGTATGTATTGCATTTGTTGGAGATACTAATAAATGTAAGCTTAATTTTATCTATTTATATCATTATTTAAAATTTGTATCATTGAACTCTCTGTTGTTGTGTCGGACAACAGTACGAGTTGTTTTTTCTAAACTTAAACCTCAATATTCAGGTTTAATTGCCGTGTTGGCACTTTAAGGAGAAAAAAAGGGCATGTATTGCGCTTTGGGCACTCGGGCTCAAAAAGGTTCGCCATCACTGTACTAGGCATTGCTATAAGGCAGGTTAAAAAATAGAAAAAAGGGGGCGGGGCCGGGCCGCCGAGCTGGTCGGTCGCAGGCCAGCAGAGCTCCTGCTACACCACTTAACTAATCGATTTAAAAACATGCCTATATACCGAAAAGCCGACCGACGGCTACGAAGCCTGAAGCAGGGGGACCGCTGGATCCAGGGAGAGGCTGGCTCTCCGAGCTACAGTCCCCTGGAGGGGAAATCCTCACGGACTTGCCTGAGGCCTACTCCGGTGGTGAGTGGGGCGGACGGCCGCTGCCCCACTGGCCTGCCACACAGCACCCAACCTGGAGCACAACGCTGGGCGAACTCGGCCTCGTTCCCCCCCCTATGGACCGGGGGGGTGATCCCGGTCCTCACCCCAAGGCCTTGATCGGGAAACCACGGCCGAAGCTGAGAGGTCTAACCGCTAGGCCCAAGATGGCGGGCGCCATGTGCGCAAGCGACGAAGTACAGACTAACACCTAACACTGGCGCCCAAGACTGACAAGGTGGCCCCAGCTCTCAGATGGTGGCCCCCGCAGTCACTTCACTCAACGAATGCAATGGCGGCATAGGAGGTAACTCGCAAACAGACGGAAAGTGCCTCCGACACGGAGACAAGCCGACCATCCGCCCCACTCCAAGCCTGTAACAGACTCACCCAGGGACCGAAAACCGGGCTCCCCTTCACGGCAGACGCCGACAATTTGATTCTCGGAGAGACAAGCACACTCCCGCACAGCTACAGCCCTATGGGAACCAACGAACACTCCACAATGCAGCATGGGGGGACTGAGTCCTGATACCTGCCATGATGGACACTCACTTCTCGGCAGGATCACAGGCAGAGCGGATTTTTCAAGCTCATGGGACTCTCGCTGAGCGTGGGGTCTCTGGACCGCCAGGAAGACTGCCACCCGCAGAGGCAACAATGGTGGTCCCGGTCGGCGGGGGTGATATAAGCAATGAAGCGACTCACTTACTCACTTACAAAGCGTTGACTGTTCTGCATGACGTTTATACTGTACCAGCATTCGTTGTTTTTTTTTTTTTTTTGTTTTTTTTAGCATTTAAAGCTAAGTCACTATTCCTATAGTACAACTAAGCTATTTGCTATTGGTATTTTACCACCTTAGCTTAAGCTAACAGATATCCTACTCTGATTTTTATTTTTTTTCTTCTCTTGTTTATAGCATGGTTATAGCATCAGTGTAACTCACTTATAATCTCTTATATATGTCTAAAGCTAAGTGTTTACTAACCTACTTATATATGACTAAAGCTAAGTGTATGCTAACTTACTTATAACTACTTATATAAGTCTAAAGTTAAGTGTATGCTAACTTACTTATAACTACTCACATATGACTAAAGCTAAGTGTATGCTAACTTACTTATAACTACTTATATATGTCTAAAGCTAAGAGTATGCTAACTTACTTATAACTACTCACATATGACTAAAGCTAAGTGTATGCTAACTTACTTATAACTACTTATATATGTCTAAAGCTAAGAGTATGCTAACTTACTTATAACTACTCACATATGACTAAAGCTAAGTGTATGCTAACTTACTTATAACTACTCATATATGTCTAAAGCTAAGAGTATGCTAACTTACTTATAACTACTCACATATGACTAAAGCTAAGTGTATGCTAACTTACTTATAACTACTCATATATGACTAAAGCTAAGAGTATGCTAACTTACTTATAACTACTTATATATGTCTAGAGCTAAGTGTATGCTAACTTACTTATAACTACTTATATATGTCTAGAGCTAAGTGTATGCTAACTTACTTATAACTACTTATATATGTCTAAAGCTAAGTGTTTAAGTCTGTTAAAAAAAAAAATTTTTGTGCCTGTCATTCTTGTGCCCCACATGTCAAGCGTGGGAAAGGCCAAAGGATTGCTTTTGGGGCACCTCTCGCCACTCTGTACAATTTGCGTGCACAGCAAAAATAAAGAATTAAAAAAAAAAAAAAAAAAATAGAAAAAAGGAAGAAAAAAAAAGTGGGGAGGGGAATTGAGGAGGGAGAGGAGAGGAGCTGATGCACAGATGAGAAATCATATTATGAGCAAACAGAGAAGTCGTCTGAATATCACCGAAAGAGGAGACCTTCGTTTGTTCCTTACGAAAATCGAACCAGATATCAAATATTTAGTCTCTCAGCATCAACCTCAAGGATCTCATTAATGACTAGTAAAGGTTATTTCAATTTACTTTGTTTTCTCATTAAACTTTATATAAAGTTAAAAACATTATAAACATTCATAAAGTAGAAATACAGCTCTCCCTGGGGCTTTTAGGCCCGCGAATAGGTATGAGCAGGAGACCTTTCAGGGCTCTCCATATATGACACACTGCGATGGCTGAGGTCAGGTGGGTTAGAGACCTTTCACTCTGTAATTGAAGGTAGTAGTTGGGGGCCAAGTCTCCTCCAGAAATCAGCAAAGAGCCAGTCCAATGTTTCCATTATAGAGAATTGTGAACACCGGCGACCACAGGGCGTGCGCCATCTTGGGAAGGCTACCGAAGAAATAGAACGCCACAGACTTTTAATAGGCCTCAGCCAAGAGTAGATGCCTGCAGTGTAGGTGTCAATGAGGCTGTAGGTTGTTTTATATAAGCGTAATATTCTAGGGCAATTTATATTCCTAAAATATTTAATGCAGGTTTCATATAAAACATTAAACTCAAGTCTGAAGTGTTTCTTCTAGTTTTGTTTAATTAGGAACAACTTACATTTCTACACCTCTTGAAAAACGTGTTAATACTGTTAAAAGTAAAATCTTTTTTGTAACATGACCTTTGCAGGTTTGCTTACAACCAAAGACTACTTACGTAAGGATTCCTGTACTCAGGCAGGTATGCCAAATGTTTTTGTAACTGATAAGAGTACAAAAGTGCATTGTTCGCTTCAGCTAATAAATTCAAAGTGCACTTCCCACGAAAAATAGACATGTCCCTTTACAAACTGTAAAAATGTTACGGTTAATGTCAATAGTGAAGATTCCAATTAAGATGGTATTGAAACAACTGAGTGGGACTGAGCTGTGAGTATCGTGGGATTCAAAAATGGATTTCATTCAACAGATCTGGAACAAGCATACTTGCATAAGTATATTTAGCTACTTATATACTGCTGATTTCTCAAGCACGATATCGGACAAGCCGACTTAAAAAAAAAAAAAAAAAAAAGGAACTTCCCGTGTATTTTAAGAAACTCTGTAAATAAAGAAAATAAGAGGACCATACAGACAAATTTCACAGACGTGACTATTTCACAAGCAAGACATACAGTAAATATGAAAATGTGGTTTAAGTTTCTGGACACATCAATGGAAGGCAGACAAATTTTCTCAATGGTACGATTTGTGTACTGTATTATCAAATCCAAGGCTATATTAGATCCATTCCACCGCGTCCTCTCTTAGCTATAGAGCATACAAGATTCACGAAGATCTGTGTGGCAATTTCTCATGTTTATCTCCAGCTCATACTATTATTATTGGTATTTATATACATACAAAACAGGCATACGCTGCTATCATTGTAAACTAATAAATGGGGGGAAGGGGGGGTACTGTGAAGCACATTTTCAGGTAAGGATTGGGAGAACATATTTGAGCTAAACACTCTAACTCAGTGAAAATCCAAGAAATTCTCATTTTCATTTAAATGGCCATTGTAGTTCAGGCCTTTCTCCATTCTAGGATTCCTGATACAGAATACCTGACAGGTGATGGCTAAGTGGGTACATTCTTGCATGTCTGCTGGCGCTGCCCTGTGATGGCACCATACTGGATAGAGATACATGGTACAGACACTCCTCACTTACTGACCGGGTTCTGTTCCTACGGATTCCCTGCTCTGGTGCGTTCGTCTATGTTCGGGGAAGTTTCCCAAACATAGACATGCGCACCAGAGCAGGGAATCCCCACGACGGCTCGCACTTACGCCTGTCGGAAGTACGAGTCGTCGTAAAACAGGTAGGTCGCTAAATGAGGACCACCTGTATTATAACTACTGACACATGACCCACCTCCCTTTACAACAGAAGCAATGTTGCTGCACAAGAAGCAGGAGGTTCAATCAGAATATAAAAAAAAAAAGACAAAATGTTGCAAAGTGCCTTTTTCCAAGAGATATATTTCTATATGTGGTAGGTGGCAGTCACATGTCTCTATTCCTCAATCAACACAGCATCCTCTAGACCAGGGGTTCCCAAGCCGTGGTACGCGTACCCCCAGGGGTACAATTCAGTGCCCCAGGGGATATGCAAAATATGGCGGGCAAATGATCTCCCCTGCCAGCCCTAGCTGGGCCAGCACTATCCGAGCACCGGCCCACCTGTATGCCTTCACGGGCCGGTAGGATCTCCCTCACCAGGCCAGAGGAACTGACAGGCAGGAGAGGGAGGGAGGGAGGAGCCGGGAGGCAGAAGGTTGTTGTTGCGGGTTACCACGGCAACGCTCCGAGGATCTCGCGGGAGGACTGAACTCTGCCTGCAGGCAGCATAGAGCTGATTACCTCCACCGGACCACCAGGGCAATGTCTCTCCCTTTCCCCTGGATAAAGGTAAGAAGACACAACACCACTCAGTTTAATAATATATACATTTTTGTAGTAATATATATATATATATATATATTTTTTTTTTTTTTAAAGCATTACTCCTATTCCCCCCCAATATATAGGCACCCCCTATCCCCTCCCCCCACACACAATACCCATCACCCACACAGAGCACCCCTTACACTCACACAGAGAACATCTCACACACACACAACACCCCTATCACACACACAACACCCCTCTCACACACACACAAACACAACACCACCAACACATCACCCGTCACACACACACACAGCGCATCCCTCATACACACACAGCACCCCTCACACACAGAGCACCCCACACACACCTCACACTCACACACACAACACCCCTCTCACATCACATCACCCCTGTCACACACAACACAACACCACTCACACACACACTCAGCACGCCTCACACACAAACAGCACCCCTTGGACACACACAAAAACAGCACCCCTCACACACACACACACAAAACCCCTCTCACACACACAACACCCCTCTCACACTTACATCACCTCTGTCACACACACACAAACACAGCACCCCACACACACACACACACACAGAGCACCCCCACAAACACAAAGCACCCCCCACACACAACACCCCTCTCACACACACAACCCCTCTCACACACACACACACAACACTCCTCTCACACTCTCATCACCCCACACACAGCACCCCTGTGACACACACAAACACAGCGCCACACAAACATCACCATACACACACATCACCCCTCATACACACACAGCACCCCTCATACACATACAAACACACAGAGCACTCCACACACACCCGCAGCACCCCTCACACATCACACACACATCACCCCTCTCACACACACAACACCTCTCTCACACACACACACACACACACACAACACTCCTCTCACACACACAGCACCCCTCTCACACACACAACACCCCTCTCACACACACACACACCACTCCTCTCACACTCTCATCACCCCACACACAGCACCCCTGTCACTCACACACAGAATACCCCTCACACACACACACACACACACAAAAAAAACACAGCGCCACACAAACATCACCCCTGTCAAACACAGCACCCCTCACACGCAGCACGCCTCACACGCACACATCACCTCTTACACACACAAACACAGCACCACACACAATCACCCCTGGCACACACACACACAGTGCATCCCTCATACACACACAGCACCCCTCTCACACACACAGCACCCCCACACACATCACCCTTGTCACACACACACCAGTCTCACACACACAGCACCTCTCTCTCACACACACACACACACAGCACCTCTCTCTCACACACACACACACACAGCACCTCTCTCTCTCACACACAGACACAGCATCCCTCACAAACAGAGGGACTCACACTCACACACACATACAGAGCAATGTGGGGGGGCTAAGAAAATGTATGTGCACACACAGCACCCCTTACACACACACAGAGTACCCCTCACACACACAGAACACTCCTCACACACAGCACAGTGTCTGTGCCAGTGTATGTATCTCTGTGTATCTGCATGTCAGGGTGTGTATTATTAAGTGTGTCATTGTATTGTATCTATGTGTCTGTGTATCTGCATGTGTGTCAGGGTGTGTAACTCTGTGTATCCACATGTGTATCTGTGTGTCAGGATAAGTATCTGTGCATGAGGATGTGTGTCAGTGTCTGTATCTGTGTATCTGAACGTGTGTCAGTGTATGTATATATGTGTCTGTGTATCTGCATGTTTGTCAGTATATGTGTATCTGCATGTTTATCAGGGTGTACATCTGTGTGTCAGGGTGTGCATCCTTAAGTGTGTCAGTGTATGTATCTATGTGTCTTTGTATCTGCATGTGTGTCAAGGTGTGTATCTTTAAGTGTGTATCTATGGGTGTCTGTATCTGCATGTGTGTCAGTGTGTATCTGTTGGTCAGTGTGTCAGGGTGTGTGTTTGTATGTGTGTCAGTGTTTCTAAATATGTGTCTGTGTATCTGCATGTGTGTCAAGGTATGTATCTGTGTTTTAGGGTATGTGTATCAGTGTATCTATATATGTGTCTGTGTTTCTGCATGCGTGTTAAGGTATGTATCTGTATGTGTGTCAGTGTATATATATATATATATATGTGTGTGCCTGTGTATCAATGTATGTATCTGTATCAATGTGTCTGTGTTTCAGGGTGTGTATCTGTATGTGTGTCAGAGTATGTATCTGGGTGTCTGACACACAGATACATACCCTGACACACATACAGATACATACCCTGACACATACATATACACACCCTGAAACACAGACACACTGACACACTGACACACAGATATATGCACAAACACAGATACACACAGATACACACCCTGACACACATGCCGACACACAGACACACATGCATATACGTAGACACATAGATACAATCACTGACATACAGATAATGAGTATCTGCATGTGTGTCAGTGATTGTATATGTGTATCGTATCTGCATGTGTGCCAGTTATTGTATTTGTGTCATTCAGTGTGTCTGTGCAACTGTATCTGCGTGTCTGCATCTGTATGAGTGTCAGTGTTTGTATCTGTGTGTGTGGGGAGCCTGGGGCAGAAGGAAGTGCAGGGAAAGCCTGGGGCTGAGGGGAAAGCAGGGAGAGCCTGGAACAGAGGGAAGAGCAGGGAGAGCCTGGGGCCAAGGAGAAGCAGAGAGATCCTGAGACAGAGGGAAACGCAGGGAGAGCCTGGGGCAGAGAGGAGAGCCTGGGGCAGAAGAGAAGAAGGGAGATCCTGGGGCACAGGGGAGAGCAGGGAGAGCCTGGGGCAGAGGAAAAAGCAGGGAGAGCCTGGGGCAGAGGAAAAAGCAGGGAGAGCCTGGGGCAGAGGAAAAAGCAGGGAGAGCCTGGGGCAGAGGAAACTGCAGGGAGTGCCTGGGGCAGAGGAAACTGCAGGGAGTGCCTGGGGCAGAGGAAAATGCAGGGAAAGCCTGGACCAGAGGGGAGAGCAGGGAGAGCCTGGACCAGAGGGGAGAGCCTGGAATAAAGGGGAAGAGCAGGGAGAGCCTGGGGCAGAGGAGAAGCAGGGAGTGCCTGAGGCAGAGGGAAATGCAGTGAGAGCAGGGACGTATTAGCCGCGAGGCTAACAAGGCATTTGCCTTGGGCGGCAAAAAGCCGCCCCCAAACGCCCAGGGCAAATGCTTTGTTAGCCTTGCGGCTAAATGACATGCTGGGCGGGCTACTAGGCGCGGGCGGGCGAGAGAGCACTTACCCCTCAGCTGTCTGCTCAGCTCCCTCACGCGCCGCCCGCAGAGGGAGGCTGGGAGGCGGAGCCAGAATATGACGTCATATTCCGCCTCCCAGCCTCACTCTGCGGGCGGCGCGCGAGGGAGCTGAGCAGAAAGCTCAGGGGTAAGTGCTCCCTCGCCAGCGCCACCCGCCCGCGCCTAGCAGCCCGCCCGGCAGCCCCAGGGAGAGGTGTATCAGTGGAGTGGGGGGGGGGGAGAGGAGGTGCCTGAGTTTTATCCTGCAAAACCAGGATACTCCACTGAGTGAGAGCCTTGGGCAGAGGGAGAAGCAGAGAGATCCTGGGGCAGAAGGAAATGGAGGGAGAGCCTTGGGCTGGGAGAAGAGCAGTGAGTGCCTGTGGCAGAGGAGAAGCAGGGAAAGCCTGGTACAGAAAGAAATGCAGGAAGAGCCTGGACCAGATGGGAGAGCAGGGAGAGCCTGGACCAGAGGGGAGAGCCTGGGGCAGAGGGAAATGCAGTGAGAGCCTTGGGCAGAGGGAGAAGAGCCTTGGGCAGATATTGATATCGGTCATTGTGTATTTCAGAAATACTTAGAACATTCTAAAATATGCAAATGAGTGTGCATTTAATATAGTTATCAATGTTGGCAGGTTTGCAAACTCAGGAGACGTTCGACTGCCAACATTTTCTTCCTTTGAATATATTCTATTAACTATGACACATCATCGATCATCTGCTAACTGCCCGACACTCATAAACGAGCAATTTCTGAATGATCAGTTTTAGCACAGACTAAAAAAACATGTTACTAAATTCCATATAAGCTCAGAGTATCATTTACAGAAATACAAGAATGGGCCATATTTAAAGAGTTATTCCGAGCTCCATGACTATATCAGTGATTTGAAGTGGTCATGGTGCCTGGATTCTATATGTGCAGACAGTGTTTCACTATGACACTGCACGTTCAGAGTATAACAGAGTTCTGGGCTGCCTAAGTCACATGTTCCGGAGATGGAACTAGTCTACAGCACACAAGAAATGCTGCACGTACAGATTCCTACCAACACAAGCACTTAAAATCACTGAAGTGGCCACGATGGTTGGAGAAACCCTTTAAAACATTTTGATGTAACAGAAAATACCTTCTACACAGTGAATTCTCTGTGTTAAATATTTGACTTGAGTTACAGAAGTTTTATAACTTGACAGGTGTATAGTCGCCATTTTGGGCAGTCGGAATCCAGGACAAACCACACCCATATCCTAACCCAATAACACACAGACACTAAGGAATATGGGGAAATTTGTCCACAGCTTTATTAACCAATAATAATAATAATAATATTAATAATAATAATAATAATAATAATAATAACGATAATAAATTAACAGATAAACATGGGTCATTGCCCCCCATACTCCGCCCCCTCGCATCCTGTTCCTTCGGCTACCTTTCAAAAGGCAAAGACCCCCATATAATAACACATATACATATTTATAAGATACACCAACATTATTCCAAAGTGCCAACCATCCATTAACCACGGCAGGGGTATACCCGGATACCCCTGCCCCACCAGGTTCTGAGCCACCTCCAGGACTCGAAACCTCTCAACCACAATTTGTTTATTCCGCCTCACGTTCATCCAGGGGAGCCTATTTCCTCTCCTTCAGCTGCCCGTCCCGCCGCTGTGAAAGAAACGGGTTAAATAACACATAACAAACAAAGGGAGGGTGGGTGGGACAAACTCAACCAGGTAGAAAGTTAGAATGACTCACCTAAGATGGCTGCTCATTTAAATAGCCCATCCTACTTACCCATAATTCCAACCCTTGCTTACTTCCTCCTAAGCCCACCTCCTAACCCCTGTCAAGGCCTTTTTCCGCTTAGCTGCGCTCTAGCTACATGGGGCTACATTACATTTGGTTTTTCTCCTGGTGTCTTGTCTCATACTAAAGTCCTGGAGGCAAGTCTTTTTTTTCCTGTGTAATGTAATTGCAGTTGCCTGCCTGCCAGCTTCTGTGTCAGGCTCACAGTGGATACTGTGCCCACTTGCCCAGTGCCACCACTCATATCTGGTGTCACAATAGCTTGCATTTAAAAACAAAAAAATTTTTCCCCTGCAATAGTTGTCTGCAAGCGGCACTGTAAGTTTTTCACTGTAAGCTAATAGCAGTCAGTGTCCTTCAAGCGGGTGTCAGGCCTTCAGCGTGTACTCTGACAACCTCTGCCAGTCCATTTTGCCACTCATATCTGGTGTCACAATAGCGTGCCTTTAAAAAGAAAAAAAGTTTTTACCTGTAAGCTAATAGCAGTCAGTGTCCTTCAAGCGGGTGTGTCAGGCCTTCAGCGTGTACTCTGCCAACCTCTGCCAGTGTACTTTGCCACTCATATCTGGTGTCACAATAGCGTGCCTTTAAAAAGATAAAAGTTTTTCACTGTAAGCTAACTTTTTTAAAGATTTAACCAGAGGAGGTCAAGTGATTACTTAGATGTCAGTGTGCGTAACTGTCAGTGTAAAGACAAGTTATTTGTGCAATTTTGGACCGGCCTATCACCGATGAGACACATTAATCAACAGAGTAAAAAAATTAGTTTCCCATGTTTTGAGTGAGTGTGCATAGATGTGGTGTTATTTTACAATTAAGCAAGCTAAATGTGTAACATACTGCTAGCTAATTCAATTTCACCCATTGTAGTTATTACTATTGCCTCGTTTCCATTGAGCGGTATGGTTTGGGTCGGTACGGTTCGGAAGGGTTAGAATGGACCAGCTTATTCAGGTGAGCGTTTCCACTGCAAGTCGGACCGCCAGGGGGCATGCGGGGTTTAGACCAAATGCCTAGCGTATCATTTGTCGTGAGCATTGACGTTTTCCTGTCCACCAATCAATGGATTGTATAGTGTGACGCCAGTAGCTCTGCTGTAACCGTACCATACCATTTCCTATGGACCTACACCTGAAAGGGGCTCAGGAATGGTGCGGTTTGGTTCAGTTGTATGGGCCACTTTCATAATGGAAACACTCAAAATAGCTTACCAGACCGTACCGACCCGAACTGTATCGCTCAGTGGAAACGAGGCATAAATGTCCAGTCTAAAGCCTATGGTTTTAACTAACGGGCAAACAAATCATGTTGTGGTGTGTTTTTTTTCCCATTTAAGATGTTTTTCTGATTAGGTATTTAATAAAAAAAATACTTGCTCTATGATTGTATTAAGAATAATATAGACGGGCGGAGCCTGACCACGAGCCGGAGCGGTCGCACCTCAGCACAGCTCCCGACCGTAACCCGCAAAAATCCCGACAAGTGGGGATTAACACCCCCAACTCACCCACTCCTGACCAGGGGCATCATCGGCACTCTCCCCTACCACCTCCCATGCCCGGCCCGGGTGAACCGCCGGAAACGCAGACCTGCGGCCTACAAGCCGGCTGCAGCTGTGTGCCCGGCACGGGTGAACCGCCGGAAACAGAGACCTGCGGCCTACAAGCCGGCTGCAGCACTCGATTGGGCGGCATTCCTCGACGGCCTCGATCAGCCTGAGGACTCAACAGGGGACGATCCCTATACGGCACCCCTACACACTTGGGCAGAAATGGGCAGCCGGTCCCAGAAACCCCCACCGGAGACTGCCTCAGGGTCCAGGGATATCAGCACCATGCTGCAACAACACAGGCCGCCAGCCACAATGGCGGGAACAGCGGAGCAGGACACCATGAAGGTACACAGGGGTCCCAGCCCACATGCCCAACCCCCAGATCAGGTACCTACACCAGGGGGAACGATCATCTGCTAACTGCCCGACACTCATAAACGAGCAATTTCTGAATGATCAGTTTTAGCACAGACTAAAAAAACATGTTACTAAATTCCATATAAGCTCAGAGTATCATTTACAGAAATACAAGAATGGACCATATTTAAAGAGTTATTCCGAGCTCCATGACTATATCAGTGATTTGAAGTGGTCATGGTGCCTGGATTCTATATGTGCAGACAGTGTTTCACTATGACACTGCACGTTCAGAGTATAACAGAGTTCTGGACTGCCTAAGTCACATGTTCCGGAGATGGAACTAGTCTACAGCACACAAGAAATGCTGCACGTACAGATTCCTACCAACACAAGCACTTAAAATCACTGAAGTTGCCACGATGGTTGGAGAAACCCTTTAAAACATTTCGATGTAACAGAAAATACCTTCTACACAGTGAACTCTCTGTGTTAAATATTTGACTTGAGTTACAGAAGTTTTATAACTTGACAGGTGTATAGTCGCCATTTTGGGCAGTCGGAATCCAGGACAAACCACACCCATATCCTAACCCAATAACACACAGACACTAAGGAATATGGGGAAATTTGTCCACAGCTTTATTAACCAATAATAATAATAATATTAATAATAATAATAATAACGATAATAAATTAACAGATAAACATGGGTCATTGCCCCCCATACTCCGCCCCCTCGCATCCTGTTCCTTCGGCTACCTTTCAAAAGGCAAAGACCCCCATATAATAACACATATACATATTTATAAGATACACCAACATTATTCCAAAGTGCCAACCATCCATTAACCACGGCAGGGGTATACCCGGATACCCCTGCCCCACCAGGTTCTGAGCCACCTCCAGGACTCGAAACCTCTCAACCACAATTTGTTTATTCCGCCTCACGTTCATCCAGGGGAGCCTATTTCCTCTCCTTCAGCTGCCCGTCCCGCCGCTGTGAAAGAAACGGGTTAAATAACACATAACAAACAAAAGGAGGGTGGGTGGGACAAACTCAACCAGGTAGAAAGTTAGAATGACTCACCTAAGATGGCTGCTCATTTAAATAGCCCATCCTACTTACCCATAATTCCAACCCTTGCTTACTTCCTCCTAAGCCCGCCTCCTAACCCCTGTCAAGGCCTTTTTCCGCTTAGCTGCGCTCTAGCTACATGGGGCTACATTACATTTGGTTTTTCTCCTGGTGTCTTGTCTCATACTAAAGTCCTGGAGGCAAGTCTTTTTTTTCCTGTGTAATGTAATTGCAGTTGCCTGCCTGCCAGCTTCTGTGTCAGGCTCACAGTGGATACTGTGCCCACTTGCCCAGTGCCACCACTCATATCTGGTGTCACAATAGCTTGCATTTAAAAACAAAAAAAATTTTCCCCTGCAATAGTTGTCTGCAAGCGGCACTGTAAGTTTTTCACTGTAAGCTAATAGCAGTCAGTGTCCTTCAAGCGGGTGTCAGGCCTTCAGCGTGTACTCTGACAACCTCTGCCAGTCCATTTTGCCACTCATATCTGGTGTCACAATAGCGTGCCTTTAAAAAGAAAAAAAGTTTTTACCTGTAAGCTAATAGCAGTCAGTGTCCTTCAAGCGGGTGTGTCAGGCCTTCAGCGTGTACTCTGCCAACCTCTGCCAGTGTACTTTGCCACTCATATCTGGTGTCACAATAGCGTGCCTTTAAAAAGATAAAAGTTTTTCACTGTAAGCTAACTTTTTTAAAGATTTAACCAGAGGAGGTCAAGTGATTACTTAGATGTCAGTGTGCGTAACTGTCAGTGTAAAGACAAGTTATTTGTGCAATTTTGGACCGGCCTATCACCGATGAGACACATTAATCAACAGAGTAAAAAAATTAGTTTCCCATGTTTTGAGTGAGTGTGCATAGTTGTGGTGTTATTTTACAATTAAGCAAGCTAAATGTGTAACATACTGCTAGCTAATTCAATTTCACCCATTGTAGTTATTACTATTGCCTCGTTTCCATTGAGCGGTATGGTTTGGGTCGGTACGGTTCGGAAGGGTTAGAATGGACCAGCTTATTCAGGTGAGCGTTTCCACTGCAAGTCGGACCGCCAGGGGGCATGCGGGGTTTAGACCAAATGCCTAGCGTATCATTTGTCGTGAGCATTGACGTTTTCCTGTCCACCAATCAATGGATTGTATAGTGTGACGCCAGTAGCTCTGCTGTAACCATACCATACCATTTCCTATGGACCTACACCTGAAAGGGGCTCAGGAATGGTGCGGTTTGGTTCAGTTGTATGGGCCACTTTCATAATGGATACACTCAAAATAGCTTACCAGACCGTACCGACCCGAACTGTATCGCTCAGTGGAAACGAGGCATAAATGTCCAGTCTAAAGCCTATGGTTTTAACTAACGGCCAAACAAATCATGTTATGGTGTTTTTTTTCCCATTTAAGATGTTTTTCTGATTAGGTATTTAATAAAAAAAATACTTGCTCTATGATTGTATTAAGAATAATATAGACGGGCGGAGCCTGACCACGAGCCGGAGCGGTCGCACCTCAGCACAGCTCCCGACCGTAACCCGCAAAAATCCCGACAAGTGGGGATTAACACCCCCAACTCACCCACTCCTGACCAGGGGCATCATCGGCACTCTCCCCTACCACCTCCCATGCCCGGCCCGGGTGAACCGCCGGAAACGCAGACCTGCGGCCTACAAGCCAGCTGCAGCTGTGTGCCCGGCACGGGTGAACCGCCGGAAACAGAGACCTGCGGCCTACAAGCCGGCTGCAGCCCTCGATTGGGCGGCATTCCTCGACGGCCTCGATCAGCCTGAGGACTCAACAGGGGACGATCCCTATACGGCACCCCTACACACTTGGGCAGAAATGGGCCGCCGGTCCCAGAAACCCCCACCGGAGACTGCCTCAGGGTCCAGGGTGTCACGACACTCCTTAGTCGACATGCCCTCGTGCAGTACTCGCACTCACGACTCTTTCTGTTTGGCACTGTTCTCATTTCCTTTCGTTAGGCACTACACCTGGCCCTTGTTTAGCACCTATATATTCTGGTTTCTCCCCTCACTCCCTGTCAGATCATTATCCTCTATCCTTGACCCTGTACCTGCTGTTTCCTGGCTCCTGGCTCCTGAGTATCCTGAGTATCCTGAGTATCCTGAGTATCTTGTGTTTCCTGATCTGGTGTTCCGATGTCCTTATGGTCCTGTGTCCTGTGCCTCCTGTTCCAGTGTTCGCCTGCAGTGTTCCTGTCTAGACTCCTTCTCCAGTGATTCTGACCTTGCTGCATTATTTCTGTGTGACCTGCTTAGGACTTTGCCCCTTGATGTTCATTTTGTACTTGGTGGCTGCACTAACCTGACTAAGCCTTTACCTTTGCCTAGGACTATCGTGGACTCTGCCTGCTCTATTGTATATATTGGGTTATTGTATATATTTATATATTTGTGGCATTGTCATATTTTGTTTTGTATATATTATATATATCTATATCCTTTTGGTTTGCCTTAATACATTTTCTTTATTACTCCATTTATCGTGTCCTAGAATTATTTCTCTGCTAAGTTGGTTCCCACACTTAAAGGGACAGTGCTGTTGCAGGGCAGCACCCCTTCATGTCATGACACAGGGATATCAGCACCATGCTGCAACAACACAGGCCGCCAGCCACAATGGCGGGAACAGCAGAGCAGGACACCATGAAGGTACACAGGGGTCCCAGCCCACATGCCCAACCCCCAGATCAGGTACCTACACCAGGGGGAACCACTGATGGGTCTGCCCCAGTCACCCAGCGGGACTTCCAACACCTAATTGGGGAAATCAAAAACCTCTTGGCGACCAGCATAGAAGCCATTAAGTCTGACGTGCAGGCTATAGCTGGCAGGGTACAGACCACAGAGAACGAGGTTACTGACATCAAACAGGGACTAACCACCTTACAGGACACAGTACTGGCACTCCAGAATCAACAGCAAGCACTCTCCCTCCACTATATCGCCCTCGACGACAGGACAAGGCGAAATCACATAAAAATAAGAGGAGTATCAGACAATGTCTCCTCAGACGAATTACCTCACTACCTGAGATGCCTCGTGGCCGCCATCCTGCCACCTACACAGGCCAAGAAATTTAATACGGATGGGATATACCGCCTGCCACCTTCGGGCAGGACAGCCCCAAACTTGGCCCGAGACGTGATTGTCCGCTGTGCTACCTCTCAAGACAAAAGAATCCTGATGACTGCTCTCCGGGGCAAGACGCCACTCACATTTGAAGGTGCACAGCTTAACATCTACCAAGACCTCACCAGAGCCACGCTACAATGGCGCAGATCGCTGAACCAAGTCACCAGCACCCTCAGAGAAGCGGGGATAGAATACCATTGGAGGTCACCCAGATTCCTGGTGGTCACTAGACACGGAACTGTTCACAAAATCTCTACACTTGAGGAGTTCCCGACATTCTGCCACGCTTTGGGCATACCCGCACCCAACCAGGCCATTGACAAGCGACCTACTCCTGATGCCTGATTCCAATAATAGAGACTTTACCACACATGTTCTATGTTGCACAGTTATAACTGCACATAATCTGCTGGCCTTGAGCCACTCCTAGCTCACCCCATTCCCCCCCACTGGCAAGAGGGAGCGACCGCTCCAAACCTACGTACCCCCCCCCCCCAGGCCCCCCAGGGCCCTGGGTACACATAGAAGAAGGCCATAACTCAGAACCCGAGAGGGTTACTACACACATATTATGGCTACTCGCCCATTCTCCCGAGGCAATTCACACACTCACGATAACATACCATTGCAGGCCCACATTCTCTAGTACATGATCTCGTTTACATGCTGTTGTTCATGCCATACTATGTTTTCATGATTATGTTTGATGTATGTTTCAAATATTCTTGACCCGCACGGGTATGAAAAAACAAAATTTCAATAAAAAAAGATTGACAAAAAAAAAAAAAAAAGAATAATATAGAGGGAATTTTCGATACATGTGATGTAAGAAAAGGGCATATCATTGTACAGAGGTCATACTCGGTGATAACTATAAACCTGTATTTCACAGCAGCAGGCTGCATGCTGAGAAGATTCAGTCCATTTAAGCAAGCTATACGTCACAAAATGTTACCAAAACAAAAAAGAAACTTGCAGTTAGTTAACAGACCACTAGGAGGCAGCAAAGCTTAAGTATTTTGGTAGTACTGTATACACATTCTATAATGGATCATACAACCAAAAGATTTCAAAATAAGCGGACTGCAGCATAAGTTTAAACATGTGAGTACAGCCATCCATATTATGTATCTACTATATTAAAAAACATAACTTTTTATCTTAAACGAACACTATAGTGTCAGGAATACAAACGTGTAATCCTGTAACTATAGTGGTAGATACACAGTTTAGGCTCCCAGACCCCCTTGGCACTCTTTAAAAAGTTATCAAACTTATATTTATTCCAGCGCCAAACAGGTCTGCCGGTGCTGGCTACCTCTCTTTGGCTGAGATCATCAAAACTGACGATTTCAGCCAATCCAGGCTACTGCGCATGAGCAGCAAAACACTGCGCCAATCAGCATCTCCTCATAGAGATGCATTAAACCAATGCATCTCTATTGAAAATGTTCAGTTTCTTTATGCAGACTCTGAACGTCAGTGTGACCCAGGAAGCACCTGTAGTGGCTGTCTGAGTGACTGCCACAAGAGGGGTTACTGGACGGCAATGTCAACACTGCCTTTTCTTCCTTAAAAAGCCTGCAGGGACACCAGAACCACTACATTAAGCTGTAGTTGCTCTGGTGACTGATTAGGTGGTCTATGGAAAGATGCCATGTCTCTAAAATAAGCTGTAGTGGTTATGGTAGTTCGAGTGTCCTTTTAAAAACCTCAAGAGTCTCTATATCAAATAGTATTTGGAGCGGACTACCTTATAATCCATGACATCAGGAATTATGAAAGAATCTCAGGAACATTATTAGAATAATTACCAATGATAATAGGCTGAGTTTGTTTAATTTATTTTCAGCTACACAGAATCACTGAAATGTGTGAATATATAACGCTAGACACGAGACTTATTTCATAAAATGCCTATCACCAGTTTTCATAAAGTCAGACTCTCCTGAAATATCTTGAAAAATGTAAACGTGTCGAGCAATGTAGAATATCTCAACTTTTTACATATCTCAAAATGAGGGCAAAAACCCAAATTTTAACTGATCCAATTGGCCACAAAAAAAATATATATATATATCTTTTCACTTCAAAATGGGAGCCAGATACAGATTATTCCTTGATCTTTATCTCCACAAACACCTTTTGAAAGATTAGAAAGATTTCAAGCTCACGAAAAGGCACAGTTTCTCATTAAAGGGACATTACAGTCACCAGAACAACTTCAGCTTAAAGGACCACTATAGTTCCCCATAAACTACCTAATTTAACAGCCTTATTCTATAACTGACTACTCCGTGCCCCTCTGAAGCCCACTTTTAACTTTTAAAACCTATTCTAAATACCCATTTACTTACCTTCTTTGCAGCGCTACGTCACCGATCGTCTACACCTCCCGCGCGGTCATCGGGTCTGCTGACTCTCATAGGAAATCATTGCAGGCGAAAAGCGCATGCGCGTCCAGCGCAGCGCTCATCCAATGAAAATCTTCTTATTGAGATTCATTGACTGGTAAGAAATTGTATGCACACCGCGCATGTGTGCGGTGTGTGCATTCACGAGCGGCGAACTGAGTGACATCTCAGTTCACCGCCCACTGTCCTTCCTTAGCCCACCTCCCATTCCTCTTGCCCCGGTGTTCTATCAGATTCAGATACCTTGTGAAACTGATAGAACACCGGCACTCCAACTCTCACTACCCAGCGCCAGTCCAGGGAACCAGCAGGAAAAGTAAATCAATCAATATAAATATATTTATTTTTTTCCAAAAAAAAAAAAACCACATATATATATATATATATTTTTTTTTTCTATACATGTGTTAGGTGCTTATGATAGTACCGTGTGAAATACCATAGATAAATGTAGGATAATAAAAGAGCAAGTCGGTTGTGGTGTGCCGGAACCGACGATGAGGTAGGCCTGAGAAAGAAGAGGGCCTACCCAGGAAAAGAAATAGAAAGGAAATAAATGTTAAAATGTGGTGTGGTGGGAGGGTCATTCAACTCTGACCTCGAATGGTAAGGAGCAAGGTAAGGGGAGTGCCTTAAGTAGGCTAGCGGTAGCAAACCAGCCCCTCCCACAAATCCAGGCAAATTGCCTTAATACTTGTGTTAGGTGCTTATGATAGTACCGTGTGAAATACCATAGATAAATGTAGGATAAAAAAAGAGCAAGTCGGG